>NC_092086.1:107295760-107308260 GCF_045679555.1 Salvelinus alpinus
GTGTTGACTGGTGTGAGTGAATTTGTACTGTTTGCTTTCGCACTCGTCAGCCTGTTGGATTCCTCAGGTTTTAACTTAACTTCATGTACAGTAGCAGTGGTTAATTGGGGACGTTCTAACTCCAGAAGAACAGCCAATCTCAATGGAAATAACTATATGGACCACTGACTATTTCCTGTCTCTCTCTCTTTCTCTGTCTTTCTCTCTCTTTCCTGTCTCTCTCTCTTTCTCTGTCTTTCTCTCTGTTTCCTGTCTCTCTCTCTTTCTCTGTCTTTCTCTCTGTTTCCTGTCTCTCTCTCTTTCTCTGTCTTTCTCTCTGTTTCCTGTCTCTGTCTCTTTCTCTCTCTCTCCGTCTCTCTCTCTGTCTCTGTCTCTCTCTTTCTCTCTCTCTGTTTCCTGTCTCTGTCTCTCTCTCTCTCTGTCTCTCTCTCTCTCTGTCTCGTTGTCTGTCTCTCTCTCTCTGCTCTCTCTCTCTGTTTCCTGTCTCTCTCTCTGTCTCTTTCTCTCTCTCTTTCTCTCTCTCTCTCTCTGTTTCCTGTGTCTCTGTTTCCTGTGTCTCTGTCTCTCTTTGTCTCTGTCTCTCTCTCTCTGCTCTCTCTCTCTGTTTCCTGTCTCTCTGTCTCTCTCTCTCTCTCTGTCTCGTTCTCTCTCTCTTTCTCTGTCTCTTTCTCTCTCTCTGTCTTTCTCTGTTTTCTGTCTCTCTCTTTCTCTCTCTCTCTCTCTGACTCTTTCTCTCTCTCTGTCTCTCTCTCTCTCTCTCTCTCTCTGCTGTCTCTTTCTCTGCTCTCTCTCTTTCTCTGTCAATTCAATTCAAGGGGCTTTATTAGCATGGGAAACATATGTTTACATTGCCAAAGCAAGTGGAGTAGATAATATACCAAAGTGAAATAAACAATAAAAATGAACAGTAAACATTACACTCACAGAAGTTCCAAAAGAATAAAGACATTTTGAATGTCATATTATGTATATATATATACAGTGTTGTAACGATGTACAAATGGTTAAAGTACAAAAGGGAAAATAAATAAACATAAATATAGGTTGTATTTACAATGGTGTTTTTTATTCACTGGTTGACCTTTTCTTGTGGCAACAGGTCACAAATCTTGCTGCTGTGCTGGAACACTGGTATTTCACCCAGTAGATATGAGAGTTTATCAAAATCGGGTTTGTTTTCGAATTCTTAGTGAATCTGTGTAATCTGAGGGAAATATGTGTCTCTAATAAGGTCATACATTGGGAAGGAGGTTAGGAAGTGCAGTTCAGTTTCCACCTCATTTTGTGGGCAGTGAGCACATAGCCTGTCTTCTCTTGAGAGCCAGGTCTGCCTTCGGTGGCCTTTCTCAATAGCAAGGCTATGTTCACTGAGTCTGTACATAGTCAAAGCTTTCCTTACGTTTGGGTCAGTCACAGTGGTCAGGTATTCTGCTACTGTATACTCTCTGTTTAGGGCCAAATAGCATTCTAGTTTGCTCTGTTTTTTTGTTAATTCTTTCCAATGTGTCAAGTAATTATCTTTTTGTTTTCTCATGATTTGGTTGGGTCTAATTGTGTTTCTTTCTCTCTCGCTCTCTCTCGCTCTCTTTCTCTCTCTCGCTCTCTCTCTTGCTCTCTCGCTCGCTCTCTCTCTCTCTCTCTCTCTCTGTGTTCTTTTCTCAATGGCTCTCAGGAGTCTCCCCAGGACAGTGCCATCACCAGAGACATTAACAGGACTTTCCCAGCTCACGACTACTTCAAGGACACTGGAGGAGACGGGCAAGACTCACTCTACAAGATCTGCAAGGTGTAGTAGTACATAGTAGTAGTAGTAGTAGTAGTACATAGTAGTAGTACATAGTAGTAGTAGTAGTAGAAGTAGTAGTACGCCCCGCCCCCCCGGGGAATCATAAAACCTTTACATTACTAGGAGGGAGGACTCCACAACCGCTCAAAGAAGAAGAACTGGAGCCCAAAACCTGGATCTACGTTACAGCAAAGCTTGGCTGAGTAGTGAGCACTTCACCGTTGAGTCTACTGTGTTATCATCGACAGACTGGATCTACGTTACAGCAAAGCTTGGCTGAGTAGTGAGCACTTCACCGTTGAGTCTACTGTGTTATCATCGACAGACTGGATCTACGTTACAGCAAAGCTTGGCTGAGTAGTGAGCACTTCACCGTTGAGTCTACTGTGTTATCATCGACAGACTGGATCTACGTTACAGCAAAGCTTGGCTGAGTAGTGAGCACTTCACCGTTGAGTCTACTGTGTTATCATCGACAGACTGGATCTACGTTACAGCAAAGCTTGGCTGAGTAGTGAGCACTTCACCGTTGAGTCTACTGTGTTATCATCGACAGACTGGATCTACGTTACAGCAAAGCTTGGCTGAGTAGTGAGCACTTCACCGTTGAGTCTACTGTGTTATCATCGACAGACTGGATCTACGTTACAGCAAAGCTTGGCTGAGTAGTGAGCACTTCACCGTTGAGTCTACTGTGTTATCATCGACAGACTGGATCTACGTTACAGCAAAGCTTGGCTGAGTAGTGAGCACTTCACCGTTGAGTCTACTGTGTTATCATCGACAGACTGGATCTACGTTACAGCAAAGCTTGGCTGAGTAGTGAGCACTTCACCGTTGAGTCTACTGTGTTATCATCGACAGACTGGAGCTTCGTTACAGAATCGCTTGTCTGAATAGTGAGCACTTCACCGTTGAGTCTACTGTGTTATCATCGACAGACTGGAGCTTCGTTACAGAATCGCTTGTCTGAATAGTGAGCACTTCACCGTTGAGTCTACTGTGTTATCATCGACAGACTGGAGCTTCGTTACAGAATCGCTTGTCTGAATAGTGAGCACTTCACCGTTGAGTCTACTGTGTTATCATCGACAGACTGGAGCTTCGTTACAGAATCGCTTGTCTGAATAGTGAGCACTTCACTGTTGAGTCTAGAGGTCGACCGATTAATCGGCACGGCCGATTAATTAGGGCCGATTTCAAGTTTTCATTACAATCGGTAATCGGCATTTTTGGACGCCGATTACATTGCACTCCACGAGGAGACTGCGTGGCAGGCTGACCACCTGTTACGTGAGGGCAGCAAGGAGCCACGGTAAGGTGCTAGTGTTGGGTTCTTATTTTTCAGAGTAAGTAACTGACGGACACTAGAGAAGCTTTAACCAAGTTTAATTATTCCCAAAGGTTCTGTACAGCTGTAATCAGACAACCCAACATTTCTTCCATCACAGATATATATACAGTGGGGAGAACAAGTATTTGATACACTGCCGATTTTGCAGGTTTTCCTACTTACAAAGCATGTAGAGGTCTGTAATTTTTATCATAGGTACACTTCAACTGTGAGAGACGGAATCTAAAACAAAAATCCAGAAAATCACATTGTGTGATTTTTAAATAATTAATTTGCATTTTATTGCATGACATAAGTATTTGATACATCAGAAAAGCAGAACTTAATATTTGGTACAGAAACCTTTGTTTGCAATTACAGAGCTCATACGTTTCCTGTAGTTCTTGACCATGTTTGCACACACTGCAGCAGGGATTTTGGCCCACTCCTCCATACAGACCTTCCCCAGATCCTTCAGGTTTCGGGGCTGTCGCTGGGCAATACGGACTTTCAGCTCCCTCCAAAGATTTTCTATTGGGTTCAGGTCTGGAGACTGGCTAGACCACTCCAGGACCTTGAGATGCTTCTTACGGAGCCACTCCTTAGTTGCCCTGGCTGTGTGTTTCGTTTCGTTGTCATGCTGGAAGACCCAGCCACGACCCATCTTCAATGCTCTTACTGAGGGAAGGAGGTTGTTGGCCAAGATCTTGCGATACATGGCCCCATCCATCCTCCCCTCAATACAGTGCATTCGTCCTGACCCCTTTGCAGAAAAGCATCCCCAAAGAATGATGTTTCCACATCCATGCTTCACGGTTGGGATGGGTTCTTGGGGTTGTACTCATCATCCTTCTTCCTCCAAACACGGCGAGTGGAGTTTAGACCAAAAAGCTCTATTTTTGTCTCATCAGACCACACGACCTTCTCCTATTCCTCCTCTGGATCATCCAGATGGTCATTGGCAAACTTCAGACGGGCCTGGACATGCGCTGGCTTGAGCAGGGGGACCTTGCATGCGCTGCAGGATTTTAATCCATGAAGGCGTAGTGTGTTACTAATGGTTTTCTTTGAGACTGTGGTCCCAGCTCTCTTCAGGTCATTGACCAGGTCCTGCTGTGTAGTTCTGGGCTGATCCCTCACCTTCCTCATGATCATTGATGCCCCACGAGGTGAGATCTTGCATGGAGCTCCAGACCGAGGGTGATTGACCGTCATCTTGAACTTCTTCCATTTTCTAATAATTGCGCCAACAGTTGTTGCCTTCTCACCAAGCTGCTTGCCTATTGTCCTGTAGCCCATCCCAGCCTTGTGCAGGTCTACAATTTTATCCCTGATGTCCTTACACAGCTCTCTGGTCTTGGCCATTGTGGAGAGGTTGGAGTCTGTTTGATTGAGTGTGTGGACAGGTGTCTTTTATACAGGTAACGAGATCAAACAGGTGCAGTTAATACAGGTAATGAGTGGAGAACAGGAGGGCTTCTTAAAGAAAAACTAACAGGTCTGTGAGAGCCGGAATTCTTACTGGTTGGTAGGTGATCAAATACTTATGTCATGTAATAAAATGCAAATTAATTACTTAAAAATCATACAATGTGATTTTCTGGATTTTTGTTTTAGATTCCGTCTCTCACAGTTGAAGTGTACCTATGATAAAAATTACAGACCTCTACATGCTTTGTAAGTAGGAAAACCTGCAAAATCGGCAGTGTATCAAATACTTGTTCTCCCCACTGTATATATCCCACTCAAGACACTCCTCCTTCTCTCCAATCCTTACATCTTATGGTTCAACAGGAAAAGAGTAACAGGATACTAAACCCTTATCACTCCCTTCAGGGGATCTGACTTCACCACCTGACCTCAACCCCTCCTTCACCTAATCCACAGATGTCCATCTGTCTCCCCTGTATCAACATGTTCGTCTCCTCCCGTCCACCCAACACATTCCAAAGACGTCTGTCTTTCTACAGAAAACCATTAACTTCTGACATAAAACCCAGTCTCTTTCACTCCTCATATTCTATGCTTCTTCTCTATCATGTATTTAATATCTCAATGTTCAAAATGTCAAATCCAACACTAGCTAGCATTAAACTTCTCTTATAAAAAACGATCAATCTTAACAGAATCACTAGTTAACTACACATGGTTGATGATATTACTAGTTTAACTAGCTTGTCCTGCATTGCAAATAATCAATGTGGTGCCTGTTAATTTATCATCGAATCACAACCTACTTCGCCAAACGGGTGACTATTTAACAAGCGCATTCGCAAAAAAAGCACTGTCGCTGCACCAATGTACCTAACCATAAACATCAATGCCTCTCTTAAAAATCAATACACAAGTATATATTTTTAAACCTGCATATTTAGTTAAAAGAAAGTCATGTTATCAATCAATATTAACAAGGGAAATTGTGTCACTTCTCTTGCGTTCAGTGCAAGCAGAGTCAGGGCATATGCAGCAGTTTGGCCGCCTGGCTCGTTGCGAACTGTGTGAAGACCATTTCTTCCTAACAAAGACCGTAATTAATTTGCCAGAATTTTACGTAATTATGACATAACATTGAAGGTTGTGCAATGTAACAGCAATATTTACACTTATGGATGCCACCCTTTCGATAAAATACGGAACGGTTCCGTATTTTACTGAAAGAATAAACGTTTTGTTTTTGAAATTATAGTTTCCGGATTTTACCATATTCATTTTTTTATTTTTTTTTTATTTCACATTTTATTTAACCAGGTTGGCCAGTTACGAACAAGTTCTCATTTACAACTGCGACCTGGCCAAGATAAAGCAAAGCAGTGCAATGCAAACAACACAGAGTTACACATGGGATAAACAAACGTACAGTCAATAACACAATAGAAAACATCTATATATAGTGTGTGCAAATGAGGTAAGATAGGGAGGTAAGGCAATAAATAGGCCATAGTGGCGAAATAATTACAATTTAGCAATTAAACACTGGAGTGATAGATGTGCAGAAGATGAATGTGCAAGTAGAGATGCTGGGGTGCAAAGGAGCAAAACAATAAATAACAATATGGGGATGAGGTAGTTGGATGGGTTATTTACAGATGGGCTATGTACAGGTGCAATGATCTGTGAGCTGCTCTGACAGCTGATGCTTAAGGTTAGTGAGGGAGATATGAGTCTCCAGCTTCAGTGAATTTTTTTCAGTTCGTTCCAGTCATTGGCAGCAGAGAACTGGAAGGAAATTGGCTTTGGGGATGACCAGTAAAATATACCTGCTGGAGTGCGTGCTACGGGTGGGTGCTGCTATGATGACAAGTGAGTTGAGATAAGGTGGGGCTTTACCTAGCAAAGACTTACAGATGACCTGGAGCCAGTGGGTTTGGCGAAGAATATGAAGTGAGGGCCAGCCAACGAGAGCATACAGGTCTCAGTGGTGGGTAGTATATGGGGCTTTGGTGAGAACGGATGGCACTGTGATAGACATTCAATTTAAACTCCTATTTCTGTGTGTTTATTATATTATAATTAAGTCTATGATTTGATATTTGATAGAGCAGTCTGACTGAGCGGTGGTAGGCAGCAGCAGGCTCGTAAGCATTCATTCAAACTTTACTGCGTTTGCCAGCAGCTCTTAGCAATGCTTGACTCACAGCGTTGTTTATGACTTCAAGCCTATCAACTCCCGAGATTAGGCTGGCAATACTAAAGTGTCTATAAGGACATCCAATAGTCAAAGGTATATGAAATACAAATGGTATAGAGAGAAATAGTCCTATAATTCCTATAATAACTACAACCTAAAAATTCTTAACTGAGAATATTGAAGACTCATGTTAAAAGGAACCACCAGCTTTCATATATTCTCATGTTCTGAGCAAGGAACTTAAACGTTAGCTTTTTTACATGGCACATATTACAGCAACGCTTGGCTGAGTAGTGATCACTTCACCGTTGAGTCGACAGACAAGTTGAATTTTGGCTCAGATACTAATTAGGCAATTGGGTCAATGGGCTAACACCACACTTCCAAACATGATAAACTGAGGCCCGGTTCCCATAATGATTAAACGGAGGCAATGTTTGTGTTTGAGTCTACTGGCCGGGCGGTCTCTATCCATCAAGGAGGACTGAGCAAGCAGCAGTGCTTTGGTTTAGTTGACTGGTTTCACTCTCGATTCCCTGTTACTGGGAGAAAGGTTTGCAGCGATCTAAGTTATTGTTTTTTTAATTTTACCTTTACTTAACTAGGCAAGTCAGTTAAGAACAAATTCTTATTTTCATTGACGGCCTAGGAACAGTGCCTTGTTCAGAGGCAGAACGACAGATTTTTACCTTGTCAGCTCGGGGATTCGATCTTGCAACCTTTCTTTACTAGTCCAACGCTCTAAACACTAGGCTACCTGCTGTCCCATATTCCTCTGATGTCATGAATAATTTATCCTTTTCAAACAATAACCCCAGGTTTTTCTCAATAATTCACCAGCTGTGTCTCTCTCTCTTTCTCTTTCTCTTTCTCTCTCTCTGTGTCTCGTGTGTGTCTCGTGTGTGTGTGTCTCTCGTGTGTGTGTGTGAGTGAGTGAGTCCATATCAATGAACTCCCTGAACTGTTAATGGAGAGAGAGAGTAATTCTCACTCTGTTAAAGGAGAGTTGTACTGTGGGTTAGTATGGTGCTGGTAGTGACAACACCAGGGTTATGGGTTTGATTCCTGCATGGGTGACATATTCTAAATGTGTCACTGTCAATACTGACAGTTCTGGAAGACCCGTTAAATAAAAGCGTCTGATAAATGACCATGTTATTATTATTTTATTATAACTCGGAGAATGTATTTTACAGTAGCGCTAACATCCACTCTCTCTTTCTGTCTCTAACATTGAGTCTCTCTCTTCTCTTCTCCCCAGGCCTACTCAGTGTATGATGAGGAGATTGGTTACTGCCAGGGACAGTCTTTCCTGGCTGCTGTGCTGCTGCTGCACGTGAGTTACAGATGACCAACGCTGAGAAATGATGTAGACATGCTCTGTCTGTCTCTCTCCATGTCTCTCTCTGTGTCTCTCTCTGCCTGTCTGTCTCTCTCCATGTCTCTCCGTCTGTCTCTCTCCATGTCTCTCTCTCTGTCTGTTTCCATGTCTCTCTCCATGTCTCTCTCTCCATGTCTCTCTCACACTTTCTCACTTCTCTTTCTGTCTTCACATGCTCGGGCTGTGATGGAGTGGTCTAAGCTAGAGGAGTTTCAGAGAGGATCTTTCTCTTCCTTTCAGACACCACAATGCCAGAGCTCTCTGAAGGAAACACGGACACCTGGTGGACAGAACTGAACTGATATACTGATATACTGTCATCTCTGTCTCTCTGTCTCTCTGTCTCTCTCTCTCTCTCTCTCTCTGTGTGTCTGTCTCTCTGTGTGTCTCTCTCTGCCCTGTATGTAGATGCCTGAGGAACAGGCCTTCAGTGTTCTGGTCAAGATCATGTTTGACTACGGACTCAGGGACCTCTTCAAGCAGAACTTTGAGGATCTACACTGCAAGTTCTTCCAGCTGGAGAGACTCATGCAGGTGAGATGACGTGTGTGTGTGTGTCTGTCTGTCCGTGTTTTAATATGCACTACAGTGAAATGCCTTTACCAGCTATAACCCCAACAATGCAGTAATCAATAACACATTAACCTCTCTTGGGTACGTGAGACGTTAGCGTCCCACCTCTTCAACAGCCAGTGAAACTGCTGGGCGCCAAATTCAAATACAGAAATACTCATTATATATATTTTTTTACATAGGTTTAAAGATTAACTTCTTGTGAATCCAACCACGGTGTCAGATTTAAAAAATGCTTTACGGCGAAAGCATACCTTACGATTATTTGAGAACATAGCCCACTAGACAAATAATTAAAAACAGTAACCAGCCAAGTAGAACAGTTACACAAGTCAGAAATAGAGATAGAATTAATCCCTTGCCTTTGATGATCTTCATATGGTTGCACTCAGCAGACATTCATTTACTCAATAAATGTTCCTTTTGTTCGATAAAGTCTCTTTATATCCAAAAACCTCAGTTTTGTTCGCGCATTTTCTTCAGTAATCCACAGGCTCAAACGCAGTCAAAACAGGAAGACAAAAAAATCAAAATTGTATCCATAAATTTCATAGAAACATGTCAAACGATGTTTATATTCAATCCTCAGGTTGTTTTTAGCCTAAATAATCGATAATATTTCAACCGGACAATAACGTTGTCAATTTAAAGGTAAACAAGAAAGGCACTCTCTCGGTCGTGCGTATGAAAAAGCTCTGTGACACTTTAGGGTCCACTCATTCAGACTGCTCTCATTCAGACTGCTCTTAATACTTATTTTCCACCATAATTTGCAAATAAATTCATTAAAAATCCTACAATGTGATTTTCTGGATTTTTTTTCTTCTCATTTTGTCTGTCATAGTTGAAGTGTACCTATGATGAAAATTACAGGCCTCTCTCATCTTTTTAAGTGGGAGAACTTGCACAATTGGAGGCTGACTAAATACTTTTTTGCCCCACTGTATAAATAAATCACCGGCAACCAGAAATATATAAATTATATATAAATAAATTACAGGCAACCAGAAATATATAAATTATATATAAATAAATCACCGGCAACCAGAAATATATAATTTATATATATATAAATCACCGGCAACCAGAAATATATAAATTATATATAAATAAATCACAGGCAACCAGAAATATATAAATTATATATAAATAAATCACCGGCAACCAGAAATATATAATTTATATATATATAAATCACCGGCAACCAGAAATATATAAATAAATCACCGGCAACCAGAAACATATAAATTATATATAAATAAATCACAGGCAACCAGAAATATATAAATAAATCACCGGCAACCAGAAATATATAAATTATATATAAATAAATCACCGGCAACCAGAAAAGCAGCCTCTGGCTGTATGTTTTTCTGCTTGGTTAAAGCATGGTACAGTTCAGTGCCAGTTATTTTTCTTTGTTAGAGCCAAATAGCCAAATGTGTATTTCTATACAATAATCAGAGCATTATTAGTTGAATTATTAGTGTGATGCCATTATTGGAGATGAACACCCCCTTGCGGCCGGTGCGCTGGCTACGGGAGGAGGAAAGGTTATTTGAGGGAGGAAGTTGGGCCAACGAGGAGGAGTCTTGGTTAGACTGGGGAGCGGTATATTTTTTTGACCGCACTTGCTCGCACTTACATGACATCTTCAATTTACTGCAAACAATAGCCTTCATTTATTGCCTTATAAGGTATTATAATTAGAGGAATTATAAGGAACATTTTCGTTTTCCTGTCTTTTATATTAGAAAGTCTGTAAGTTTTTTTTTTATGCTTGAACGATGAAGCATCCTTTTGTTTGTCAACTTGCAATCCGAAGTGCCACACTGCCATCATCTCTGGACGTGCAGTAAAGCCTGTGGTGAGTGTGTGTCTGAAAGAGCCCCTCTCTCGCCAGGGAAGTGGTCATATTTATTGGATGGAATGGAGAAAATATGCCACAACATTCTTGTCCTGCGGTGGAATGTAGACAACAGTCACGATAACAGCTGAAAACTCTCGGGAGGTAGAAGGATTGGCATTTGACCAGCAGGTATTCCAAGACGGGTGAACAATGGGTCGACACTTCCACCGTGCTTGAGTCAGCACACCAGTTGTTGTTGATGAAAAAGCAATCCCTCCCCCCTGGATGTCCCCGACTCCACCGTCTTGTCGGCATGGTGAATGGAGAATCCACCGAGTTGGATAGCCATGGGGGGTATCTTGTCCGAAAGCCGTGTTTTAGAAAAGCTGAGAAGATTGCAGTTTCGAGAGTCCTGTTGGTAGCAAGAATGTAGGGAAGAGGTGGCCGGTTCTCCCTTCGCCTTAATCTTGCCAGGATCCCCCCTCGCTTGCCTGTAACGTCAGTGTTTCCTCTTGGGTAGCCCCAAAATTGGGTCGGAATTACAGAGAGATCCCAGGGCAGGTAATTCCGGCTTCAACTTCGACTTAAGGTAAGTAACTGCCGATCTGATGTTCTAAAGTTCTTGTTGGTTGTAAGAAAGGATAGAGGATACATTTAGACAAAATGAAGTACAAATAAATTACTAAAGAATCACAAAATAGCAATGTTGGGTCAGAGCTTGCAACACGGAGGCCATTCAATACAGAGCCATCTTCACATCTTCTGTGTGTGTGTGTGTGTGTGTGTGTGTGTGTGTGTGTGTGTGTGTGTGTGTGTGTGTGTGTGTGTGTGTGTGTGTGTGTGTGTGTGTGTGTGTGTGTGTGTGTGTGTGTGTGTGTGTGTGTGTGTGTCCTGCTGTTGTTCATGACTGTAATGTAACTGTTTCTCTGTATACTTTTCTAATAGGAGTACATCCCAGACCTGTATAACCACTTCCTGAATGTGGGTCTTGAGGCTCATATGTACGCCTCTCAGTGGTTCCTTACACTCTTCACAGCCAAGTTCCCCCTCTACATGGTGTTCCACATCATAGACCTGCTACTCTGTGAGGTATCCATCTCCCTAACCCCTATACCCTCACCCCTAACCCTAACCCCTATACCCTCACCCCTATACCCTCACCCCTAACCCTATACCCTCACCCCTAACCTTATACCCTCATCCCTAACCCTATACCCTCACCCCTAACCCTATACCCTCACCCCTAACCCTATACCCTCATCCCTAACCCCTATACCCTAACCCCTATACCCTCACCCCTAACCCTATACCCTCACCCCTAACCCTATACCCTCACCCCTAACCCTATACCCTCATCCCTAACCCCTATACCATCACCCCTATACCCTCACCCCTAACCCCTATACCTTCTCCCTAATCCATATACCCTCACACCTAGCCCCATACCCTCTCCCTAATCCCTATACCCTCTCCCTAACCCCTATACCCTCTCCCTAACCCATGTACCCTCACCCCTATACCTTCACCCCTAACCCTATACCCTCACCCCTATACTCTCTCCCTAACCTCTATCCCCTCTCCCTAACCCTTTCTGGCTTTCTACCCTCACTTCCTGTCTCCACGGCTTTCTACCCTCACTTCCTGTCTCCACGGCTTTCTACCTGCACTTTCTTTCTTTCTGAAGTCAACCTCTCTCTCTGTGTCCCCCCAACCCTTTCCCTTCCTTTCACTTTGTGTTTCTCTACCAACCCTCTCCCTCCCTCTACCGTCTCTCTCTACCAACCCTCTCCCTCCCTCTATCTTCTCTCTCTCTACCGACCCTCTCCCTCCCTCTACCGTCTCTCTCTACCAACCCTCTCCCTCCCTCTATCTTCTCTCTCTCTACCGACCCTCTCCCTCCCTCTACCGTCTCTCTCTACCAACCCTCTCCCTCCCTCTATCTTCTCTCTC
>NC_092086.1:107613260-107725760 GCF_045679555.1 Salvelinus alpinus
CAACTGAGATACAAACACCATGATCTACCTACTGAGTTACAAGCACCATGATCTACCAACTAAGTTACAAACACCATGATCTACCAACTGAGATACAAACACCATGATCTACCAACTGAGTTACAAACACCATGATCTACCAACTGAGTTACAAACACCATGATCTACCAAACTGAGTTACAAACACAATGATCTACCAACTGAGCTACAAACACCATGATCTACCAACTGAGTTACAAACACCATGATCTACCAACTGAGTTACAAACACCATGCTCTACCAACTGAGTTACAAACACCATGATCTACCAACTGAGATACAAACACCATGATCTACCAACTGAGTTACAAACACCATAATCTACCTACTGAGTTACAAACACCATGATCTACCAACTGAGATACAAACACCATGATCTACCAACTGAGATACAAACACCATGATCTACCTACTGAGTTACAAGCACCATGATCTACCAACTAAGTTACAAACACCATGATCTACCAACTGAGATACAAACACCATGATCTACCAACTGAGTTACAAACACCATGATCTACCTACTGAGTTACAAACACCATGATCTACCAACTGAGCTACAGAGGACCACCAAGACACACAGAAACACACACACACACACACACACACAAGAGAGGAAAGACAGGAGAGGGGAGGAGAGACAGGAGAGGCGAGACAGGAGAGGAGAGGAGCGACAGGAGAGGAGAGGCGAGACAGGGGAGGAGAGACAGGAGAGAGAGAGGAGAGACAGGGGAGGAGAGACGAGAGGAGAGATGAGAGGAGAGACAGGGGAGGAGAGACAGGAGAGAGAGAGGAGAGACGAGAGGAGAGACAGGAGAGAGAGAGGAGAGACAGGAGAGGAGAGACAGGGGAGGAGAGACAGGAGAGGAGAGACAGGAGAGAGAGAGGAGAGACGAGAGGAGTGACGAGAGGAGAGACAGGGGAGGAGAGACAGGAGAGAGAGAGGAGAGACAGGAGAGGAGAGACAGGAGAGAGAGAGGAGTGACGAGAGGAGAGACAGGAGAGAGAGAGGAGAGACAGGAGAGGAGAGACAGGGGAGGAGAGAGCATATCATATCAGCAACACATTGTTGGCTCCACATCAGGAAGAAGAGCTGAGTACAGATAGTAGGATAGTGTCTGGATCTGGGCTAGAGCTCAATCATGCGGTGAAAGACGCGCCACTGCACCTCTCTGTGCTCTACTGTACTGTACTCATTGACAAGACACACCTCTCTGTGCTGTACTGTGCTCTACTCAGTAACAAGACACACCTCTCTGTGCTCTACTGTGCTCTACTGTACTGTACTCATTGACAAGACACACCTCTCTGTGGTCTACTGTGCTCTACTCAGTAACAAGACACACCTCTCTGTGCTCTACTGTGCTCTACTGTGCTCTACTCGTTGACAAGACACACCTCTCTGTGCTCTACTGTGCTCTACTCATTGACAAGACACACCTCTCTGTGCTCTACTGTGCTCTACTCGTTGACAAGACACATATCTCTGTGCTCTACACAGTGATGCGAGGTTAGTACTAAATCCAGGGGCTTTACTGTGAGCTTGGTACAGGTTTATCTGTCGAGCTGACAGGGATGGAACCAGACTTCATGCTGTTTATATTATTGCCTTCTTTTCCCCTCTACTACCTTCCTACCTTGTGTGATACATATCTGCCTCATTCTCCTCGTCCTTTCTGCTGAGCTCGTATGTAAACGCCATCTCTACCTGCACAGGCATACTCAGCCCAGAAGGAGAAATAGGATGTGTGGTGGATGGGATTGGCAGTGTGTGAAGCGATCTCATCTGCGTCAGTGATCAACGCTGTTTGTTTCACAGGTCTACGATGAATCATCCCCTCTGTTCCCTCCTGAACCACGCAATCACACACACACACACACACACACACACACACACACACACACACACACACACAATCTTGTACAGCTAACCTTGTGGGGACATACAATTCAGTCCCATTCAAAATCCTATTTTCCCTAACCCCTAACCCTAAACCTAACTCTAATCCTAACCCGTACTCTTACCCTAACCCTAACCCTAACCCTAACCCTAACCCAAAAACCTAAACTTTATCCTAACCCTAAACCTAACCCTAGCTCCTAACCCTAACCCTACAACTAACCCTAGCTCCTAACCTTAATATTTAACTTAATTCTAACCCTAACACTAATTCTAACCTTAACCCTAAACCCCCTAGAAATAGCATTTGACCTTGTGGGGACTAACAAAATGTCCCCAGTTGGTCACTTTTTACTTTGTTTACTATTCTTGTAGGGACTTCTGGTCCCCACAAGAATAGTTAAACACGTCCACACACACACACACACACACACACACACACACACACACACACACACACACACACACACACACACACACACACACACACACACACACACACACACACACACACACACACACACACACACACACACACACACACACACACACACAGCCCCTTTGTTCCCTCCTGAACCATGCAATCACGCATGCACACACACACACACACACACACACACACACACACACACACACACACACACACACACACACACACACACACACACACACACACACACACACACACACACACACACACACACACACACACACACACACACACACACACACACACACACATACACACACACACACACTGCAATACACAGGAATGGAGGAATATGGGTCCCCTGCAGGACGGGTTATTTCCCCTGCAGAGACATGGGGATGTGTGTAGGTGGGTTGGAGAGAAGAGAGAGAGAGGAAAGGAGAGGGAGGTGGGCTGGAGAGAAGAGAGAGAGAGGAAAGGAGAGGGAGGTGGGTTGGAGAGAAGAGAGAGAGAGGAAAGGAGAGGGAGGTGGGCTGGAGAGAAGAGAGAGAGAGGAAAGGAGAGGGAGGAGGGCTGGAGAGAAGAGAGAGAGGAAGGGAGGAGGGCTGGAGAGAAGAGAGAGAGGAAAGGAGAGGGAGGAGGGCTGGAGAGAAGAGAGAGTGGAAAGGAGAGGGAGTAGGGCTGGAGAGAAGAGAGAGAGGAAAGGAGAGGGAGGTGGGCTGGAGAGAAGAGAGAGAGGAAAGGAGAGGGAGGTGGGCTGGAGAGAAGAGAGAGAGGAAAGGAGAGGGAGGTGGGCTGGAGAGAAGAGAGAGTGGAAAGGAGAGGGAGGAGGGCTGGAGAGAAGAGAGAGAGGAAAGGAGAGGGAGGAGGGCTGGAGAGAAGAGAGAGTGGAAAGGAGAGGGAGGAGGGCTGGAGAGAAGAGAGAGAGGAAAGGAGAGGGAGGTGGGCTGGAGAGAAGAGAGAGAGGAAAGGAGAGGGAGGTGGGCTGGAGAGAAGAGAGAGAGGAAAGGAGAGGGAGGTGGGCTGGAGAGAAGAGAGAGAGGAAAGGAGAGGGAGGAGGGCTGGAGAGAAGAGAGAGGAAAGGAGACGGAGGAGGGCTGGAGAGAAGAGAGAGGAAAGGAGAGGGAGGTGGGCTGGAGAGAAGAGAGAGAGGAAAGGAGAGGGAGGAGGGCTGGAGAGAAGAGAGAGAGGAAAGGAGAGGGAGGAGGGCTGGAGAGAAGAGAGAGAGGAAAGGAGAGGGAGGAGGGCTGGAGAGAAGAGAGAGGAAAGGAGAGGGAGGTGGGCTGGAGAGAAGAGAGAGAGGAAAGGAGAGGGAGGAGGGCTGGAGAGAAGAGAGAGAGGAAAGGAGAATAATATCTCTGTTAAATCACTTGCATTACATGTGGGGGAGTGGGAGTGTGTGTGTGTGTGTGTGTGTGTGTGTGTGTGTGTGTGTGTGTGTGTGTGTGTGTGTGTGTGTGTGTGTGTGTGTGTGTGTGTGTGTGTGTGTGTGTGTGTGTGTGTGTGTGTGTGTGTGTGTGTATGTGTGTGTGTGTGTGTGTGTGTGTGTGTGTGTGTGTGTGTGTGTGTGTGTGTGTGTGTGTGTGTGTGTGTGTGTGTGCTCACCAAAGTTATTACAGTTTTGTGTTTTTAGATTTGTTTATTTCTGTTAGTTTTAAGATTTTATTTGAAATTCTGTTTAGTTTGTTAGTTTACCTGATTTACTAGCTTTATCTAGTTTTAGTGTTATGAAAACATGATATTTAGCTTCTATATGATTTAGTTTCAGTTGTAGTTTTAGTGTTAGGGGACAGAAATGAGTATGTGTGGAAGGAGCCATGTGTTGAGTAGTTGTGGTATTTTTGGGGATGTCCCTTCTTGCCACTGTGGGGCAGTAATGCATAAGGTCATAGGTTACAGTAGGTTACGTTTCTATAGATTTTTTCTTTAAAATGAGCCTTTATTTAACTAGGCAAGTTAGTTAAGAACAAGTTCTTATTTACAATGATGGCCTACCCCGGCCAAACTTGGACGATGCTGGGTCAAATGTGCGCCGCCCAATGGGATTCCCCAAATTACGGCCGGATGTGATGCAGCCTGGGTTTGAAATAAACATTCACTGAACATGATGCTTTAAAAAAAATTTTTTGTTTGTTTTGGAGTCAAAGACAATAGTTTAGTTTCAGTATAAATGTTGGCTTATAATCCAATATAAAGTGTATTCACTGGGAGAGAATGAAAAAACGAGACATCAACTACAGTGGCTGTGTAGTGCAGTCTCTGTTTATTCCCATTCTACCTCCACTCTACAGCCCTCCAGGACCTAACTGGCAGCGCTGAGCCCAGCTGGAGTGCCTGACCCTGGGGCATGGCTGGGGAGGCACCCCCCTCTCTCCCCTACACCTCCCAGGAGCCCTGGACTGCTCTGGCGTGAAGAGGACTGGCAAGCTTCTAACAACAGCCCTGCGCTGTGCCAGGCAGCTAGAGCTGGAAGAGTCACTTAGCAACCAACCCCCTTGTCCTGGGAGGAGAGAATGAGGAGGGAGGGAGATGGGGATGGGGGAGAGAGAGAGGACTCGGGGCAGAGGGGGTGAAACAGACAGATGAGGGTAAGAGTAAGAGAGAAAGAGAGAGATAAGAGAGAGGGGTAGGGAGAGAGAGAGGGGGGAGAGAGAGATATAGAGAAAAGAGAGAGGGGAAGGGAGAGAGAGAGAGAGAGAGGAAAGGAGAGGGAGGAGGGCTGGAGAGAAGAGAGAGGAAAGGAGACGGAGGAGGGCTGGAGAGAAGAGAGAGGAAAGGAGAGGGAGGTGGGCTGGAGAGAAGAGAGAGAGGAAAGGAGAGGGAGGAGGGCTGGAGAGAAGAGAGAGAGGAAAGGAGAGGGAGGAGGGCTGGAGAGAAGAGAGAGAGGAAAGGAGAGGGAGGAGGGCTGGAGAGAAGAGAGAGGAAAGGAGAGGGAGGTGGGCTGGAGAGAAGAGAGAGAGGAAAGGAGAGGGAGGAGGGCTGGAGAGAAGAGAGAGAGGAAAGGAGAATAATATCTCTGTTAAATCACTTGCATTACATGTGGGGGAGTGGGAGTGTGTGTGTGTGTGTGTGTGTGTGTGTGTGTGTGTGTGTGTGTGTGTGTGTGTGTGTGTGTGTGTGTGTGTGTGTGTGTGTGTGTGTATGTGTGTGTGTGTGTGTGTGTGTGTGTGTGTGTGTGTGTGTGTGTGTGTGTGTGTGTGTGTGTGTGTGTGTGTGTGTGTGTGTGTGTGCTCACCAAAGTTATTACAGTTTTGTGTTTTTAGATTTGTTTATTTCTGTTAGTTTTAAGATTTTATTTGAAATTCTGTTTAGTTTGTTAGTTTACCTGATTTACTAGCTTTATCTAGTTTTAGTGTTATGAAAACATGATATTTAGCTTCTATATGATTTAGTTTCAGTTGTAGTTTTAGTGTTAGGGGACAGAAATGAGTATGTGTGGAAGGAGCCATGTGTTGAGTAGTTGTGGTATTTTTGGGGATGTCCCTTCTTGCCACTGTGGGGCAGTAATGCATAAGGTCATAGGTTACAGTAGGTTACGTTTCTATAGATTTTTTCTTTAAAATGAGCCTTTATTTAACTAGGCAAGTTAGTTAAGAACAAGTTCTTATTTACAATGATGGCCTACCCCGGCCAAACTTGGACGATGCTGGGTCAAATGTGCGCCGCCCAATGGGATTCCCCAAATTACGGCCGGATGTGATGCAGCCTGGGTTTGAAATAAACATTCACTGAACATGATGCTTTAAAAAAATTTTTTTGTTTGTTTTGGAGTCAAAGACAATAGTTTAGTTTCAGTATAAATGTTGGCTTATAATCCAATATAAAGTGTATTCACTGGGAGAGAATGAAAAAACGAGACATCAACTACAGTGGCTGTGTAGTGCAGTCTCTGTTTATTCCCATTCTACCTCCACTCTACAGCCCTCCAGGACCTAACTGGCAGCGCTGAGCCCAGCTGGAGTGCCTGACCCTGGGGCATGGCTGGGGAGGCACCCCCCTCTCTCCCCTACACCTCCCAGGAGCCCTGGACTGCTCTGGCGTGAAGAGGACTGGCAAGCTTCTAACAACAGCCCTGCGCTGTGCCAGGCAGCTAGAGCTGGAAGAGTCACTTAGCAACCAACCCCCTTGTCCTGGGAGGAGAGAATGAGGAGGGAGGGAGATGGGGATGGGGGAGAGAGAGAGGACTCGGGGCAGAGGGGGTGAAACAGACAGATGAGGGTAAGAGTAAGAGAGAAAGAGAGAGATAAGAGAGAGGGGTAGGGAGAGAGAGAGGGGGGAGAGAGAGATATAGAGAAAAGAGAGAGGGGAAGGGAGAGAGAGAGAGAGAGAGAGAGAGAGAGAGAGAGAGAGAGAGAGAGAGAGAGAGAGAGAGAGAGAGAGAGAGAGAGAGAGAGAGAGAGAGAGAGAAAAAAGAGAAAGGGGGAAGGGAGAGAGAGAAAAAAGAGAGAAAAGGGAAAGGGGGAAGGGAGAGAGAGGGAAAAGAGAGAGGTGGAAGGGAGAGAGAGAGAGAAAAGTGGGAGGGGAAGGGGGAAGGGAGAGAGAGAGAGAAAAGAGAGAGGGGAAGGGAGAGAGAGAAGAGAGAGGGTAAGGGAGAGAGAGAGAGAAAAGAGAGAGGGTAAGGGAGAGAGAGAGAGAAATGAGAGAGGGGAAGGGAGAGAGAGAGAAGCGAGAGGGGAAGGGAGAGAGAGAGAAAAGAGAGGGGGAAGGGAGAGAGAGAGAAAAGAGAGGGGAAGGGAGAGAGAGAGAGAAAAGAGAGAGGGGGAAGGGAGAGAGAGAGGGGGGGCAAGGAGACAGTGAGATGGGGCAAGGAGACAGTGAGAGGGGGCAAGGAGTCAGTGAGAGCGACAGAGAATAAAAGAGGGAACAAAGGAGAATAAGAGAGTACACTAGGTTCTGGATAGAACGAAGAAGGGTTCTATACTTGCTTCTTATTATGGCACCCTTTAAGGTTCTATATAGGACCACAATTGGTTCCATATACACTGAGTGTACAAAACATTAGGAACACCTTGAGTTGCAAACCCATTTTGTCCTCAGAACAGCCTCAAGTATTCGGGGCATGGACTCTACAAGGTGTTGAAAGCGTTCCACAGGGATGCTGGCCCATGTTGGCTCCAGTGCTTCCCACAGTTGTGTCAAGTTGTCTGGATGTCCTTTGGGCGGTGGACTATTCTTGATACAAACGCGAAACTGTTGAGCATGAAAAACCCAGCACCGTTGCAGTTCTTGACACACTCAAACCGGTGCGCCTGGCACCTACTACCATACCCCGTTCAAAGGCACTTAAATCTTTTGTCTTGCCCATTCACCCTCTGAATGGCACACATACACAATCCACAATCTCAATTGTCTCAAGGCTTAAAAATCCTTCTTTAACCTGTCTCCTCCACTTCATCTACACTGATTGGTGGATTTAACAAGTGACATCAATAAGGAATCATAGCTTTCACCTGGATTCACCTGGTCATGGAAAGAGAAGGTGTTCCTAATGTTTTGTACACTAGTTGAGAACAAGTTCTATATTTAACCAGGTAGGCTAGTTGAGAACAAGTTCTTTATTTAACCAGGTAGGCTAGTTGAGAACAAGTTCTATATTTAACCAGGTAGGCTAGTTGAGAACCAGTTCTATATTTAACCAGGTAGGCCAGTTGAGAACAAGTTCTTTATTTAACCAGGTAGGCTAGTTGAGAACAAGTTCTTTATTTAACCAGGTAGGCTAGTTGAGAACAAGTTCTTTATTTAACCAGGTAGGCTAGTTGAGAACAAGTTCTTTATTTAACCAGGTAGGCTAGTTGAGAACAAGTTCTATATTTAACCAGGTAGGCTAGTTGAGAACAAGTTCTATATTTAACCAGGTAGGCTAGTTGAGAACAAGTTCTTTATTTAACCAGGTAGGCTAGTTGAGAACAAGTTCTTTATTTAACCAGGTAGGCTAGTTGAGAACAAGTTCTATATTTAACCAGGTAGGCTAGTTGAGAACAAGTTCTTTATTTAACCAGGTAGGCTAGTTGAGAACAAGTTCTATATTTAACCAGGTAGGCCAGTTGAGAACAAGTTCTTTATTTAACCAGGTAGGCTAGTTGAGAACAAGTTCTATATTTAACCAGGTAGGCCGGTTGAGAACAAGTTCTTTATTTAACCAGGTAGGCTAGTTGAGAACAAGTTCTATATTTAACCAGGTAGACCAGTTGAGAACAAGTTCTTTATTTAACCAGGTAGGCTAGTTGAGAACAAGTTCTTTATTTAACCAGGTAGGCTAGTTGAGAACAAGTTCTATATTTAACCAGGTAGACCAGTTGAGAACAAGTTCTTTATTTAACCAGGTAGGCTAGTTGAGAACAAGTTCTTTATTTAACCAGGTAGGCCAGTTGAGAACAAGTTCTTTATTTAACCAGGTAGGCTAGTTGAGAACAAGTTCTTTATTTAACCAGGTAGGCTAGTTGAGAACAAGTTCTTTATTTAACCAGGTAGGCTAGTTGAGAACAAGTTCTATATTTAACCAGGTAGACCAGTTGAGAACAAGTTCTTTATTTAACCAGGTAGGCTAGTTGAGAACAAGTTCTATATTTAACCAGGTAGGCTAGTTGAGAACCAGTTCTATATTTAACCAGGTAGGCCAGTTGAGAACAAGTTCTTTATTTAACCAGGTAGGCCAGTTGAGAACAAGTTCTTTATTTAACCAGGTAGGCCAGTTGAGAACAAGTTCTTTATTTAACCAGGTAGGCCAGTTGAGAACAAGTTCTATATTTAACCAGGTAGGCCAGTTGAGAACAAGTTCTTTATTTAACCAGGTAGGCCAGTTGAGAACAAGTTCTTTATTTAACCAGGTAGGCTAGTTGAGAACAAGTTCTTTATTTAACCAGGTAGGCTAGTTGAGAACAAGTTCTTTATTTAACCAGGTAGGCTAGTTGAGAACAAGTTCTATATTTAACCAGGTAGGCCAGTTGAGAACAAGTTCTTTATTTAACCAGGTAGGCTAGTTGAGAACAAGTTCTTTATTTAACCAGGTAGGCCAGTTGAGAACAAGTTCTTTATTTAACCAGGTAGGCTAGTTGAGAACAAGTTCTTTATTTAACCAGGTAGGCCAGTTGAGAACAAGTTCTTTATTTAACCAGGTAGGCTAGTTGAGAACAAGTTCTATATTTAACCAGGTAGGCCAGTTGAGAACAAGTTCTATATTTAACCAGGTAGGCCAGTTGAGAACAAGTTCTATATTTAACCAGGTAGGCCAGTTGAGAACAAGTTCTTTATTTAACCAGGTAGGCTAGTTGAGAACAAGTTCTATATTTAACCAGGTAGGCTAGTTGAGAACAAGTTCTATATTTAACCAGGTAGGCTAGTTGAGAACAAGTTCTATATTTAACCAGGTAGGCTAGTTGAGAACAAGTTCTATATTTAACCAGGTAGGCTAGTTGAGAACAAGTTCTATATTTAACCAGGTAGGCTAGTTGAGAACAAGTTCTATATTTAACCAGGTAGACCAGTTGAGAACAAGTTCTTTATTTAACCAGGTAGCCTAGTTGAGAACAAGTTCTTTATTTAACCAGGTAGGCTAGTTGAGAACAAGTTCTATATTTAACCAGGTAGGCCAGTTGAGAACAAGTTCTTTATTTAACCAGGTAGGCTAGTTGAGAACAAGTTCTATATTTAACCAGGTAGACCAGTTGAGAACAAGTTCTTTATTTAACCAGGTAGGCTAGTTGAGAACAAGTTCTATATTTAACCAGGTAGGCCAGTTGAGAACAAGTTATTTATTTAACCAGGTAGACCAGTTGAGAACAAGTTCTATATTTAACCAGGTAGGCTAGTTGAGAACAAGTTCTATATTTAACCTGGTAGGCTAGTTGAGAACAAGTTATTTATTTAACCAGGTAGGCTAGTTGAGAACAAGTTATTTATTTAACCAGGTAGGCCAGTTGAGAACAAGTTCTTTATTTAACCAGGTAGGCTAGTTGAGAACAAGTTCTATATTTAACCAGGTAGGCTAGTTGAGAACAAGTTATTTATTTAACCAGGTAGGCTAGTTGAGAACAAGTTCTATATTTAACCAGGTAGCCTAGTTGAGAACAAGTTCTTTATTTAACCAGGTAGGCCAGTTGAGAACAAGTTCTTTATTTAACCAGGTAGGCTAGTTGAGAACAAGTTCTATATTTAACCAGGTAGGCTAGTTGAGAACAAGTTCTCATGTACAACTGCGACCTGGCCAAGATAAAGCAAAGCAGTGCGACACAGACAACAACACAGAGTTACATAAAAGAGAGAGGGGGATAAGTGAATAAGAACCCCTGGGGTTCTGATCAACAAAAAATCCAAAGGGTTCTGTATAGAACATTTAGGGGTGCCATATACGTATAGTGCATTTGGAAAGTATTCAGACCCCTTGAATTTTTCCACATATTGTTACGTTACAGCCTTATTCTAAAATTGATTCAAATTTTTTCGCCTCATTAATCTACACACAATACCCCATAATTACAAACGCAAATGTAGCAAATGTATAAAAAGAAAACAACTGAAATATCACATTTACATGAATATTCAGACCCTTCACTCAGTACTTTGTTGAAGCACCTTTGGCAGTGATTACAGCATTGATTCTTCTTGGGTATGACGCTACAAGCTTGGCACACCTGTATTTGGGGAGTTTATCCCATTCTTCTCTGCAGATCCTCTCTGTCAGGTTGGATGGGGAGTGTTGCTGCACAGCTATTTTCAGGTCTCCCCAGAGATGTTCAATCGGGTTCAAGTCCGGGCTCTGGCTGGGCCACTCAAGGACATTCAGAGACTTGTCCTGAAGCCACTCCTGCGTTGTCTTGGCTGTGTGCTTAGGGTCGTTGTCCTGTTGGAAGGTGAACCGTCACCCCAGTCTGAGGTCCTGAGCGCTCTGGAGCAGGTTTTCATCAAGGATCTCTCTGTACTTTACTCTGTTCATCTATCCCCCAATCCTGACTAGTCTCCCCGTCCCTGCCATTGAAAAACATCCCCACATCATGATGCTGCCTCAACCATGCTTCACCGTCGGGATGGTGCCAGGTTTATTCCAAACGTGATGCTTGGCATTCAGGCCAAAGAGTTCAATCTTGGTTTCATCAGACCAGAGAATCTTGTTTCTCATGGTCTGAAAGTCATTTAGGTGCATTTTGGCAAACTCCGAGGAATAGCTTCCGTCTGGCCACTCTACCATAAAAGCCTGATTGGTGGAGTGCTGCAGAGATGGTTGTCCTTCTGAAAGGTTCTCCCATCTCCACAGAGGAACTCTGGAGCTCTGTCAGAGTGACCATTGGGTTCTTGGTCACCTCCCTGACCAAGGCCCTTCTCCCCCATTGCTCAGTTTTGCCGGTCGGCCAGCTCTAGGAGGATTCTCGGAGTTCTACGGACCATTCCTTCAACCTCATGGCTTGGTTTTTGCTCTGACATGCACTGTCAATTGTGAGACCTTATATAGACAGGTGAGTGCCTTTTCGAAATCATGTCCAATCAATTGAATTTACCACAGGTAAACTCCAATCAAGTTGCAGAAACATCTCAAGGATGATCAATGGAAACAGGATTTAACTGAGCTTAATTTCCAGTTTCATAGCAAAGGGTCTGAATACTTATGTAAATAAGGTATGGAAGAGGATTGCGCCACTGTTAACAAAATGAGATCAACATGTGTGATCTAGACTAGTGAAAATAAAAAATATTGTTCAAAGATGAATCACATTCACCATAATGCTATAACTTACTACCATGTTATATTGATTCATGGAAACTATGGTTAATGCTATAACACCCCTACTCATACAGATGTTCAGCTAAACATACCACAGGTAGCCTACTCTCAAAAATCTCATACAAATCCCTAATTCAAAACCATTTTAATGTCCCCATTGATTCCTCCTGCTGGTACATTGTGTTGTGTGTTGGGACACAACAGCCCATATTACTAAACTAGAGAGGTAGAGGGAGGGAGAGAGAGAGGAAGAGGGACCGTGTGAATGAGAAGGAGACAGAGAGAGGTAGAGGGAGGGAGAGCGAGAGAGTGTCACGCCCTGACCTTAGAGATCATTTTTATGTCTCTATTTTGGTTTGGTCAGGGCATGAGTTGGGGTGGGCATTCTATGTTTTGTGTTTCTATGATTTTCTATTTCTATGTTTTGGCCGGGTATGGTTCTCAATCAGGGACAGCTGTCTATCGTTGTCTCTGATTGAGAACCATACTTAGGTATCTCTTTTTTCCACCTGTGTTTGTGGGAAGTTGACTTTTGTTTAGGGCACATAGCCTGTAGCTTCACGGTTAGTTTTTGTCGTGTTTGTTGTTTTGTTCGGCGTCATTTTTATCAATAAAGAGAAAATGTACGCTCACCACGCTGCACCTTGGTCCTCTTTTGTCGACAGGCGTGACAGAGAGAGAGACAGAGACAGAGACAGAGTGAATGAGATGGAGACAGGGAGAGAGAGAGAGGGACAGAGTGAATGAGAAGGAGACAGAGAGAGGTAGAGGGAGGGAGAGAGAGAGAAGGAGGGACAGAGTGAATGAGGAGACAGAGAGAGGGAGCGGGAGGGAGAGAGAGAGAAAGAGGGACAAAGTGAATGTGAAGGAGACAGAGAGGGAACGGATGGGAGGGAGGGAGTGAGTGAGGAAGGTAGAGGGAGAGCGAGAAAGACAGTGAGGGAGAGGGAGGGAGATAGAGCCGTGTCATGTTGTGCAGTACTGGCACATCGATGTCACCCTCATGCTAATATCGCATGTCTGACTCACTGTAGAACAGAGAGGATAATCCATAGAAAGCTGCAGGGCCCGTGTGGGAAAGAAGAACAGTGAGAATGTAACTGAGGAGATACCCACAGACCTGATTAAACTATGTCTGGAATATTTGGGGGGAAAAAGCACTTTTTAGACAAGATAGTAACTGTATACCAAGATCAAATTAAATCAAATTGTATTTGTCCCATGTGCCGAATACAACAGGTGTAGACCTTACCGTGAAATTATTACTTACAATCCCTTAACCGACAATGCAGTTCAAGAAATAGAGATAAGAAAATATTTACTAAAATAAACTAAAGTAAAAAAATTAATAAATAAAAAGTAACACAATAAATGAACAGTCAGTAGCAGCAGTGTAAAAACAAAGTGGGGGGGTGGGGGTGTCAATGTAAATAGTTAGGGTGGCCATCTGATTATTGGCTCCCGAGTGGCGCAGTAGTCTACAGTCCCTGGTTTGTCACTACAGTCCCTGGTTTGAATCCAGGCTGCATCACATCCGGCAGGGGTTGGGAGTCACATAGGGTGGCGCACATTTGTCCCAGTCTTGCCGGGGTAGGCCGTCATTGTAAATAAGAATTTGTCCTTAACTGACTTGCCTAGTTAAATAAAGGTTAAATGTAAAAATGTATTGTTCAGCAGTTTTATGGCTTGGGGGTAGAAGCTGTTAAGGAGCCTTGTGGACCTAGTTTTGGCGATCCGGTACTGCTTGCCGTGCGGTAGCAGAGAGAACAGTCAGTGTCTTGGATGACTGGAGACTTTGACCATTTTTGGGCATTCCTCTGACACCACCTGGTATATAGGTCCTGGATGGCAGGAAGCTTGGCCCCAATGGTGTACCTGGCCGTACGTACTACCCTCTGTAGCGCCTGACGGTCGGATGCCGAGCAGTTTCTGTACCAGGCGGTGTTGCAACTGGTCAGGATGCTCTCGATGGTGCAGCTGTAGAATTTTTTGAGGATCTGGGGACCCATGCCAAGTCTTTTCAGTCTCCTGAGGGGGAAAAGGCATTGTCGTGCCATCTTTACGACTTTCTTGATGTGTTTCGACCATAATAGTTTGTTGGTGATATTGACTCCAAGGAACTTGAAACTCTCGACCCGCTCCACTACAGCCCCGTCGATGTGAATGGGGACCTGTTCGGCACTCCTTTTCCTATAGTCCACGATCAGCTCCTTTGTCTTGCTCACGTTGAGGGAGAGCTTGTTGTCCTGGCATCACACTGCCAGGTCTCTGACCTTCTCTCTATAGGCTGTCTCGTCGTTGTTGGTGATCAGGCCTACCACTATTGTGTCGTCAGCAAACTTAATGATGGTGTTGGAGTAGAATGATGGTGATGGTGATGATGGTGTTGGAGTAGAGGAGGGGACCAAGCACGCACCCCTGAGGGGCCCCGTGTTGAGGATCAGCGTGGCAGATGTGTTGTTGCCTACCCTTACCACCTGGGGACGGCCCGTCAGGAAGTCCAGGATCCAGTTGCAGAGGGAGGTGTTTAGTCCCAGGGTCCTTAGCTTAGTGATGAGCTTTGTGGGCACTATGGTGTTAAACGCTGAGCTGTAGTCAATGACAATAGCATTCTCACATAGGTGTTCCTTCTGTCCAGGTGGGAAAGAGCAGTGTGGAGTGCTATTGAGATTGCGTCATCTGTGGATCTGTTGGGGCGGTATGCGAATTGGAGTGGGTCTAGGGTTTTCGGGATGATGGTGTTGACGTGAGCTATGACCAGCCTTTCAAAGCACTTCATGGCTACCGATGTGAGTACTACGGGGCGGTAGTCATTTAGGCAGGTTACCTTTGCTTTCTTGGGCACAGGGAATATGGTGGTCTGCTTGAAACATGTAGGTATTACAGGCTCGGTCAGGGAGGTTGAAAATGTCAGTGAAGTGTCACTTGCCAGTTGGTCAGCGCATGCTCGGAGTACATGTCCTGGTAGTCCTTCTGGCCCCCGCAGCTTTGTGAATGTTGACCTGCTTAAAGATCAGATACAACACAATGCTCAAATAAATCATTCAGTATTTTCATCAAGGTAAAATAGCTTGAGAAGAAGTCTGACGTTTATATCAAATGCTAAAGAATATATCCAGGTTTCTTCCCTCAAGGTTACTACAGGTTTCATTCTGTTGATCTACGTGCGTGTGTATAGGTGGAGTGGGATTTCTATTGATCAGATAATGGAACCAAGCGACAACACTGCCCCAACGGCTGTAAAAGGAATGATCTGGTAGTACAAAAGTATGTTGAATACTGTCCCTGTACTGCTAGTTTTACTACTAGTCGTACCGCTGGTTGTACTGCTGGTTGTACTGCTGGTCGTACTGCTGGTTGTACTGCTGGTCATACTGCTGGTCATAATGCTGGTTGTACTGTGTCTGTACTGCTGGTCGTACTGCTGGTTGTACTGTGTCTGAACTGCTGGTTGTGCTGTGTCTGTACTGCTGGTCGTACTGCTGGTTGTACTGTGTCTGTACTGCTGGATGTACTGCTGGTTGTACTGCTGATCGTACTGCTGGTCGTACTGTGTCTGTACTGCTGGTTGTACTGCTGGTTGTTCTGTGTCTGTACTACAGGCCATACTGTGTCTGTACTGCTGGTCGTACTGTGTCTGTACTGCTGGTTGTACTGGTGGTCGTTCTGTGTCTGTACTGCTGGTCGTACATCGATGTGGCCTTGAGGGGGAGTGACCTATTTGTCACAATATGAGATGAGGAAGGGATGGAGAGATGGAGAGAGAGAGAGACAGGTAGAGCGAGGGTTAGAGAGAGGAAGAGAGAGTGACTAAGTGTGTTCGATCGAGAGAGAGCGAGGGGTGGAGAGAGAAAGAGAAGGTGGAGGGAGGTAGATAGAGAGGAAGAGCGAGAGAGACTAAGCACGTTCGCACAAACATACGCACACGCACACACACACACACACAGGCTAGGTAAAAGCAACGTCCTAGTTTCATTATCCAGCTACAAGCAGGAAGACAGGAACCCGAGCAGCATCACAACACCAGAGACAGACAGCCCTGGAACAGATGAGGTGCCACAGTGCTTGAAAGCTTGTCGCTGGATGATACTTCTTTGGAGAATAGAATAGAATACTGTAGAATAGAATAGAATAGAATAGAATACTGTAGAATAGAACAGAATAGAATACTGTAGAATAGAATAGAATACTGTAGAATAGAATAGAATACTGTAGAATAGAATAGAATACTGTAGAATAGAACAGAATAGAATACTGTAGAATAGAATAGAATACTGTAGAATAGAACAGAATACTGTAGAATAGAATAGAATACTGTAGAATAGAATAGAATACTGTAGAATAGAACTTGATTGTCCATCTGAGGATGCAAATTTGCCACATCATTAACAGTCATTTGTACAAGTTTATTGCGTACACAAGGAAGATAATATTGGGTGTAGTTAAAAACAGATGACAGCTCAGATGGTGACATATGAGACATCAATGTCTGTCGCTGAAAAGCCTGCCTGTGCTTTCTCTGAAAGGTCTGAAACCAGATTCTCATACAAATTCACTGACTGGCCTGATCTTCATAACAACCCAATGCTGTCTCACATCTTCACCTGTTTTATAGACGTGTTTCTATTCCTCTCTCTCTCCTCTTCCCCCTCTTCCTCCCCTCTCCTTCTCTTCCTCCTTCCCTTCCCCCTCCTCCCCTCTCCTTCTACTCCTTCTTCCCAGCGCCAAAACAAATTAGCTGGTCAGGCATTTCAAATCAAATCAAAGTTTATTGGTGGTGTACACATATTTGCAGATGTTATCACAGGTGAAATGAAATGCTTGTGTTTCTAGCTCCAACAGTGCAGTAATAACTAGCAATACAAAACAATACACATAGAATCGAAAAAGTTAAAAGGATTCAATTAAGAAATAGCAATGTCAGAGCCATTACATTGAGCACATCCTCCTATAGCTCCTCCCACCGGTGTGTACGGACAATATGGACAGTAGTTATATAGGATGGTGTGTATAGACCGTATGGACAGTAGTTATATAGGATGGTGTGTATAGACAGTAGTTATATAGGATGGTGTGTATAGACAGTAGTTATATAGGATGGTGTGTATAGACCGTATGGACAGTAGTTATATAGGATGGTGTGTATAGACAGTAGTTATATAGGATGGTGTGTATAGACAGTAG
Organism: Salvelinus alpinus; assembly: GCF_045679555.1. Taxonomy (NCBI): domain Eukaryota; kingdom Metazoa; phylum Chordata; class Actinopteri; order Salmoniformes; family Salmonidae; genus Salvelinus; species Salvelinus alpinus. Next base: position 107,630,530 of record NC_092086.1, read on the forward strand.
TTATATAGGATGGTGTGTATAGACAGTAGTTATATAGGATGGTGTGTATAGACAGTAGTTATATAGGATGGTGGGTATAGACAGTATGGACAGTAGTTATATAGGATGGTGTGTATAGACCGTATGGACAGTAGTTATATAGGATGGTGTGTATAGACAGTAGTTATATAGGATGGTGTGTATAGACAGTAGTTATATAGGATGGTGTGTATAGACAGTAGTTATATAGGATGGTGTGTATAGACAGTAGTTATATAGGATGGTGGGTATAGACAGTATGGACAGTAGTTATATAGGATGGTGTGTATAGTCAGTATGGACAGTAGTTATATAGGATGGTGTATATAGACAGTAGTTATATAGGATGGTGTGTATAGACAGTAGTTATATAGGATGGTGTGTATAGACAGTATGGACAGTAGTTATATAGGATGGTGTATATAGACAGTAGTTATATAGGATGGTGTGTATAGACAGTAGTTATATAGGATGGTGTATATAGACAGTAGTTATATAGGATGGTGTGTATAGACAGTAGTTATATAGGATGGTGTGTATAGACAGTAGTTATATAGGATGGTGTGTATAGACAGTAGTTATATAGGATGGTGTGTATAGACAGTAGTTATATAGGATGGTGGGTATAGACAGTATGGACAGTAGTTATTATAGGATGGTGTGTATAGACAGTAGTTATATAGGATGGTGTGTATAGACAGTAGTTATATAGGATGGTGTGTATAGACAGTATGGACAGTAGTTATATAGGATGGTGGGTATAGACCGTATGGACAGTAGTTATTATAGGATGGTGTGTATAGACAGTAGTTATATAGGATGGTGTGTATAGACAGTAGTTATATAGGATGGTGTGTATAGACAGTAGTTATATAGGATGGTGTGTATAGACAGTAGTTATATAGGATGGTGTGTATAGACAGTATGGACAGTAGTTATTATAGGATGGTGTGTATAGACAGTAGTTATATAGGATGGTGTGTATAGACAGTAGTTATATAGGATGGTGTGTATAGACAGTAGTTATATAGGATGGTGTGTATAGACAGTAGTTATATAGGATGGTGGGTATAGACAGTATGGACAGTAGTTATATAGGATGGTGTGTATAGTCAGTATGGACAGTAGTTATATAGGATGGTGTATATAGACAGTAGTTATATAGGATGGTGTGTATAGACAGTAGTTATATAGGATGGTGTGTATAGACAGTATGGACAGTAGTTATATAGGATGGTGTATATAGACAGTAGTTATATAGGATGGTGTGTATAGACAGTAGTTATATAGGATGGTGTATATAGACAGTAGTTATATAGGATGGTGTGTATAGACAGTAGTTATATAGGATGGTGTGTATAGACAGTAGTTATATAGGATGGTGTGTATAGACAGTAGTTATATAGGATGGTGTGTATAGACAGTAGTTATATAGGATGGTGGGTATAGACAGTATGGACAGTAGTTATATAGGATGGTGTGTATAGTCAGTATGGACAGTAGTTATATAGGATGGTGTATATAGACAGTAGTTATATAGGATGGTGTGTATAGACAGTAGTTATATAGGATGGTGTGTATAGACCGTATGGACAGTAGTTATATAGGATGGTGTATATAGACAGTAGTTATATAGGATGGTGTGTATAGACAGTATGGACAGTAGTTATATAGGATGGTGTGTATAGACAGTAGTTATATAGGATGGTGTGTATAGACAGTATGGACAGTAGTTATATAGGATGGTGTGTATAGTCAGTATGGACAGTAGTTATATAGGATGGTGTATATAGACAGTATGGACAGTAATTATACAGGATGGTGTATAGACAAAATGGACAGTAGTTATAAAGGTTGGTGTGTATAGACAGTAGTTATATAGGATGGTGTGTATAGACAGTATGGACAGTAGTTATATAGGATGGTGTGTATAGACAGTATGGACAGTAGTTATATAGGATGGTGTGTATAGACAGTAGTTATATAGGATGATGTGTATAGTCAGTATGGACAGTAGTTATATAGGATGGTGTGTATAGACAGTATGGACAGTAGTTATATAGGATGGTGTGTATAGACAGTATGGACAGTAGTTATATAGGATGGTGTGTATAGACAGTATGGCCAGTAGTTACATAGGATGGTGTGTATAGTCAGTAGTTATATAGGATGGTGTGTATAGACAGTAGTTATATAGGATGGTGTGTATAGTCAGTATGGACAGTAGTTAATAGGATGGTGTGTATAGACAGTAGTTATATAGGATGGTGTGTATAGTCAGTATGGACAGTAGTTATATAGGATGGTAGTGTGTGTATATATATATATATATATATACTGTATATATATGTAGTGTATATATGTATATTTATCTGTAGGTATATACCAGCCGAGCTCTTAGAAAACTCAATAAAACACACAGAAGAAAAACCTGAAAAAACCCATTGGATTCCAAGAATAGTCCTGCCGTGTGTGTGTGCATGGTGTGTCTTTGTGTCCGTGTGTGTGTGCATGGTGTGTCTTTGTGTCCGTGTGTGTGTGCATGGTGTGTCTTTGTGTCCGTGTGTGTGTGCATGGTGTGTCTTTGTGTCCGTGTGTGTGTGCATGGTGTGTCTTTGTGTCTGTGTGTGTGTGCATGGTGTGTCTTTGTGTCCGTGTGTGTGTGCATGGTGTGTCTTTGTGTCTGTGTGTGTGTGCAAGGTGTGTCTTTGTGTCCGTGTGTGTGTGCAAGGTGTGTCTTTGTGTCCGTGTGTGTGTGCATGGTGTGTCTTTGTGTCCGTGTGTGTGTGCAAGGTGTGTCTTTGTGTCCGTGTGCGTGTTTATGGTGTGTCTTTGTGTCCGTGTGTGTGTGCATGGTGTGTCTTTGTGTCCGTGTGTGTGTGCATGGTGTGTCTTTGTGTCCTTGTGTGTGTGCATGGTGTGTCTTTGTGTCTGTGTGTGTGTGCATGGTGTGTCTTTGTGTCCGTGTGTGTGTGCATGGTGTGTCTTTGTGTCCGTGTGTGTGTGCATGGTGTGTCTTTGTGTTGTCATATTGATGGACCTACTGGGGGTAGGTAATAGATGCAAACACATACCCAGGTTGTTACGTTGTACCCAGACAGCATTGGTGTGTGTGTGTGTTTCAGCCATCCTTCTTCCTGCTTCTTGTGTGGGAGGCAGACAGAATAGACCAGAACGGTGTCAGAACAGTGACACCTCTGCCCGATATGGAGCCGTCAATCAGGCCCTGTCTGCTGGTTGGCTGATAACAACCTGTTCACGCACACCTCTCTCCAACATATCTCCTCCCCCTTGTCACCTCACTGACTCATGCACAAACACAACCACAATACCCTCATAGCATGTTCATGTTGGTGCACACATGTTAATATAGCCTACCGTAATTAGAGAGAATTTATAGATCCATATGGTGCATCATTAAACAGTGAACATCAAACATCATTAAACGCTGTCCCAAATGGCATCATATTCCCTATTTAGTACACTACATTTGACCAGGCCGCAGAGTGTTTCACCTTATTAGGGAGTCATTCGTTGCGTGCTCATATGTAATTAAGGGCTGTTTATAATCCTAATGTATCTGTAATTCCCTGTTTAAACATGTACGCACTCATTGGGAACCTGATTAGTTTCCTCAGAGTACATTGACATTAGCTGTATTCCCATGTCTTCTGTAATAAAGATGGCACAGATTCAGAACCTTCATCAGGACTACTCTAAATGTGATCTGCCGCCATTCTACATCAGATGTTTCTAAAAACAAAAAAACAAGAGAATCAAATAGGGTTCAATAGCGCAAGTTAATTGCATGAAAAACATGAATAAATCCTCATGACATCATGAGCTACTTAGTGCCTTTGTTGTCACGGAAAAAGATCAGGTGTAGCAGTCCAAACGCGTACAGGCTGTTCTGAAAGTATTAAGGCTGGCTGGAACACAGAGAATGAATGGCAGGACCTTGTTGCTATGAATACCGCAATCTCCTTAGATCTCTGCTGTCACCTGCTGTTCATTTGGACTACTGCAAGTGAAAAACAGAGCTCTCTGTTGACCTCAAGGTGAATAGTTGAACAGAAGAAGCCAGTAACACACCTGCCATACAGTGCCCTCAGAAAACAAATATTTATACCCCTTAACTTTTTCCAAATTGTGTTGTGTTACAGCCTGAACTTAAAATTGATTAAAAAATAATTTTTTTTGTCACTGGCTACACACAATACCCCATAATGTCAAAGTAGTACTCTTTTACAGATTTATAAAAAATGAAAAGCTGAAACGTCTTGAGTCAATAAGTATTCAACCCCTTTGTTACGGCAAGCTTAAGAAAGTTCAGGACTAAAAATTTGTTAACATGATTTTTTAATGACTACCTCATCTCTGCACCCCACACATACAATTATCTGTAAAGTCCCTAAGTTGAGCTGTGAACTTCAAACACAGATTCAACCACAAAGACTAGCGAGGTTTTCCAATGTCTCGCAAAGAAGGGCACCTATCGACAGAGGTGGAAAAAGTACCCCTATTGTCTAACTTGAGTAAAAGTATAGATACCTTAACAGAAAGTTACTCAAGTAAAAGTGAAAGTCAGCCCGTAAAATACTACTTGAGTAAAAGTCTAAAAGTATTTGGTTTTAAATATACTTAAGTGTCAAAAGTAAATGTAATTGCTAAAATAAAGTAAAAGTATAAATCATTTAAAATTCCCTATATCAAGCAAAGCAGACAGCACAATTTTCTTGTTTTTAAAATGTATGGATAGCCAGGGGCACACTCCAACACTCAGACATTATGTACAGATAGCCAGGGGCACACTCCAACACTCAGACATTATGTACAGATAGCCAGGGGCACACTCCAACACTCAGACATTATGTACAGATAGCCAGGGGCACACTCCAACACTCAGACATCATTTACAGATAGCCAGGGGAACACTCCAACACTCAGACATTATGTACAGATAGCCAGGGGCACACTCCAACACTCAGACATCATTTACAGATAGCCAGGGGAACACTCCAACACTCAGACATTATGTACAGATAGCCAGGGGAACACTCCGACACTCAGACATTATTTACAGATAGCCAGGGACACACTCCAACACTCAGACATTATTACAGATAACCAGGGGCACACTCCAACACTCAGACATCATTACAGATAGCCAGGGGAACACTCCAACACTCAGACATCATTACAGATAGCCAGGGGAACACTCCAACACTCAGACATTATTTACAGATAGCCAGGGGCACACTCCGACACTCAGACATTATTTACAGATAGCCAGGGGCACACTCCAACACTCAGACATTATTTACAGATAGCCAGGGGCACACTCCGACACTCAGACATTATTTACAGATAGCCAGGGGCACACTCCAACACTCAGACATTATTTACAGATAGCCAGGGGAACACTCCAACACTCAGACATTATTACAGATAACCAGGGGCACACTCCAACACTCAGACATTATTTACAGATAGCCAGGGGAACACTCCGACACTCCGACATTATTTACAGATAGCCAGGGACACACTCCAACACTCAGACATTATTTACAGATAGCCAGGGGCACACTCCGACACTCCGACATTATTTACAGATAGCCAGGGACACACTCTAACACTCAGACATTATTTACAGATAGCCAGGGACACACTCCAACACCCAGACATTATGTACAGATAGCCAGGGGCACACTCCAACACTCAGACATTATGTACAGATAGCCAGGGGCACACTCCAACACTCAGACATTATGTACAGATAGCCAGGGGCACACTCCAACACTCAGACATTATGTACAGATAGCCAGGGGCACACTCCAACACTCAGACATCATTTACAGATAGCCAGGGGAACACTCCAACACTCAGACATTATGTACAGATAGCCAGGGGCACACTCCAACACTCAGACATTATGTACAGATAGCCAGGGGCACACTCCAACACTCAGACATCATTTACAGATAGCCAGGGGAACACTCCAACACTCAGACATTATGTACAGATAGCCAGGGGCACACTCCAACACTCAGACATTATGTACAGATAGCCAGGGGCACACTCCAACACTCAGACATCATTTACAGATAGCCAGGGGAACACTCCAACACTCAGACATTATGTACAGATAGCCAGGGGCACACTCCAACACTCAGACATCATTTACAGATAGCCAGGGGAACACTCCAACACTCAGACATTATTTACAGATAGCCAGGGGAACACTCCGACACTCAGACATTATTTACAGATAGCCAGGGACACACTCCAACACTCAGACATTATTACAGATAACCAGGGGCACACTCCAACACTCAGACATCATTTACAGATAGCCAGGGGCACACTCCAACACTCAGACATCATTACAGATAGCCAGGGGCACACTCCAACACTCAGACATTATTTACAGATAGCCAGGGGAACACTCCAACACTCAGACATTATTTACAGATAGCCAGGGGCACACTCCGACACTCAGACATTATTTACAGATAGCCAGGGGCACACTCCAACACTCAGACATTATTTACAGATAGCCAGGGGCACACTCTGACACTCAGACATTATTTCCAGATAGCCAGGGGCACACTCCAACACTCAGACATTATTTACAGATAGCCAGGGGAACACTCCAACACTCAGACATTATTACAGATAACCAGGGGCACACTCCAACACTCAGACATTATTTACAGATAGCCAGGGACACACTCCAACACCCAGACATTATTTACAGATAGCCAGGGACACACTCCAACACTCAGACATTATTTACAGATAGCCAGGGACACACTCCAACACCCAGACATTATTTACAGATAGCCAGGGACACACTCCAACACCCAGACATTATTTACAGATAGCCAGGGACACACTCCAACACCCAGACATTATTTACAGATAGCCAGGGACACACTCCAACACTCAGACATCATTACAGATAGCCAGGGACACACTCCAACACTCAGACATTATTTACAGATAGCCAGGGGCACACTCCAACACTCAGACATTATTTACAAAAGATGCATTTGTGTTTAGTGAGTCTGCCAGGTCAGAGGCAGTAGGGATGACCATGTGTTCTCTTGATAAGTGCTTGAATTTGACAATTTTAGTGTCCTGCTAAGCTTTCAAAATGTCAGGGAAAATGTATAGAGTAAAATGTACAATATTTTCTTTAGGAATGTAGTGAAGTAAAAGTAAAAGATGTCAAAAATATAAATATCAAAGTAAAGTACAGATATCCCCAAAAACTACTTAAGTAGTACTTTTAAGTATTTTTACTTAAGTATTTTACACCACTGCCAATCGGTAGATGGGTATAAAAACAAGCTGACATTGAATATCCCTTTGAGTATGGTGAAGTTATTAAATACATTTTGGATAGTGTATCAATACACCCAGTCACTACAAAGATACAGGCATCCTTCCTAACTCAGTTGCTGGAGAGGAAGGAAACCGCTCAGGGATTTCACCATGGTGACTTTAAAACAGTTACAGAGTTTAATGTCTGTGATAGGAGAAAATTGAGGATGGATCAAGAACATTGAAGTTACTCCACAATACTAACTTAGTTGACAGAGTGAAAAGAAGGAAGCCTGTACAGAAGAAAAATATTCCAAAACATGCAGCCTGCTTGCAACAAGGCACTAAAGTAATACTGAAAAGCAATTCACTTTTTGACCTGAATACAAAGTGGTATGTTTGGGGCAAATACAATATAACACATTACTGAGTACCACTCTCTATATTTTCAAGCATAGTGGGGGCTGTATCATGTTAGGGGTATGCGTGTAATCATTAAAGACTGGGGAGTTTTTTAGGATGAAAAAGAAACAGAATGGAGCTAAGCACATGTAAAATCCTAGAGAAAAAACATGTTTCATTATTATTATTATTAATCCAAGATGGCGTAGCAGTCAGACGTCTTTTGTCCTCGTCTTGTCGTGTCCCGTGTATATATCTTTTTATATATTTTCTTCGCATATCTTTTTTGTATTATTTCTAAAACTCAACTTCAAAACACTCTCCTGCAACCCGCCTCACCCAATGTGGTGCGGATCTGGGGGTTTTCTGAAGTATTATTCACCTCGAATTCGGAATCCCCCAAAAGAAGCTAGCCAGCTCACTAGCTAGTAGTCAGATAACCACTGCTAGCAGTCATCAGCTAACCTTTAGCTCGGAAAGCTCTCGCCAGTTTGTACAACGCGACTCAAACCAGAGCATACAGGACCTATTTTCTCTCCATATACCCGGGTTCCTACCGCAAGCTCTGGAAATTTTCACCCGGATCTTCGCAGCTAGCTAGCTGCTATCCGAGTAGTGGCTAATGTCAGTCCCGGAGCAAGCACCAATTAGCTTGGAGCTAGCCCATGCTAGGCCCTTTCTCCCGGCTAGCTAAAAGAGGCCCATCAGCCACTCCTGGGCTACAATACCCGGACCCCTTCTACTGCCGGTACGGGGCACGGAACCCCGCCGATCCTTCATGACTGGACTACGACGTAATCTGCTCGAGGGGGTACTCAACTGGCCTCTACATCGCGACCACCCCTGAATGCCCATCCGATAGCCGCGGCCCGCTAGCTGCTAGCTGTCTAGAGCATATTGGACTGTTAGCTGTATAGATCCATCGGGCAATTTCTTGGGCCATTATACCTATTTTGCCAATTGGAAATGGACCCCTCTGCTACTCGGAACCCTACTAATCCTTCACGACTGGTCTATCGACGTCACCGCACGCGGAGGCCAAAACAGACTTTCCTCCGTCGAAACTAGCTTGCTAGCCCCGGCCTGCTAGCTGTCTGAATCGCCGTGTCTCCAGCCAGCCCAACCACTCACTGGACCCCTATTGATCACCCGGCTACGCATGCCTCTCCCTAATATCAATATGCCCTGTCTAATACTGTGCTGGTTAGTGATTGCCTTATTTCACTGTAGAGCCTCTAGCCCTGCTCAATATGCCTTAACCTACCATTTAGTTCCACCTCCCACATATGCACTGACATCACCTGGTTTAAACGTCTCTAGAGACAATATCTCTGTTATCATTACTCAATGCCTAGGTTTACCTCCAATGTACTCACATCCTACCATACTGTATATTATGCCTGGAATCTATTCTCTCATGCCCAGAAACCTGCTCCTTTACTCTCTGCTCTGAACGCACTAAACGACCAGTCCTGATAGCCTTTAGCCGTACCCTTATCCTACTCCTCCTCTGTTCCTCTGGTGATGTAGAGGTTTATCCAGGCCCTGCAGTGCCTAGCTTCACTCCTACTCCCCAGGTGCTCTCATTTGTTGACTTCTGTAACCGTAAAAGCCTTGGTTTCATGCATGTTTTTAACATTAGAAGCCTCCTCCCTAAGTTTGTTTTATTCACTGCTTTAGCAAAATCTGCCAACCCGGATGTCCTAGCCGTGTCTGAATCCTGGCTTAGGAAGTCCACCAAAAACCCTGAAATTTCCATCCCTAACTATAAAATTTTCGACAAGATAGAACTGCCAAAGGGGGCAGTGTTGCAATCTACTGCAGAGACAGCCGGCAGAGTTCTGTCTTACTATCCAGGTCTGTACCCAAACAATTCGAACTTCTACTTTTAAAAATCCCTCTTTCCAGAAACAAGTCTCTCACTGTTGCCGCTTGCTATAGACCACCCTCTGCCCCCAGCTGTGCTCTGGACACCATATGTGAATTGATTGCCCCCCATCTATCTTCAGAGCTCGTGCTGCTAGGTGACCTAAAAGGTGACATGCTTAACACCCCGGCCATCCTGCAATCTAAGCTTGATGCCCTCAATCTCACACAAATTATCAATGAGCTTTCGTTGGCTGGCCCTCGCTTCATACTCGTCGCCAAACCCACTGGCTCAAGGTCATCTACAAGAGTCTGCTAGGTAAAGCCCCGCATTATCTCAGCTCACTGGTCACCATAGCAGCACCCACTCGTAGCACGCGCTCCAGCAGGTATATCTCACTGGTCACCCCCAAAGCCAATTCTTCCTTTGGCCGCCTCTCCTTCCAGTTCTCTGCTGCCAATGGAACAAACTGCAAAAATCACTGAAGCTGGAGACTCTTACCTCCCTCGCCAGCTGTCAGAGCAGCTCACAGATCACTGCACCTGTACATAGCTCATCTGTAAATAGCCCATCCAATCTACCTCATCCCCATACTGTATTTATTTATTTTTCTTGCTCCTTTGCACCCCAGTATCTCTACTTGCACATTCTTCTGCACATTCTACCATTCCAGTGTTTAATTGCTATATTGTAATTACTTTGCCACCATGGCCTATTTATTGCCTTACCTCTCTTATCCTACTTCAATTGCACATGCTGTATACTGTATGTCAAGGGTGTGTGTACTGGTGGCGAAGTCAGGTGCAGGAGAGCAGAGTGTTGTGAACAGGCGCACACTTTATTCAGGCTGGAGTGAACAAACAGACGGACGCAAACTGCGTCAAAACCTCCAGAAAAAGGCAAAAGCGCAAAGTGCAAAAAAACACTCACCAAAGCTAATGTACCAAATGAACATACAACGTGCACAAACACGGAACATGGAAACATAGCCTGGCGCGTCACAATAACCACATAATAATAAACAATTTCACACAAGACATGGTGAGGAACAGAGGAATAAATACATGCAGTATGATTAGGGAATGAAAACCAGGTGTGCAGAGAACAAGACAAAACAAATGGAACAATGAAAAATGGAGCTGCGATGGCTAGAAAGCCGGTGACGTCGACCGCCGAACGCCGCCCGAACAAGGAGAGGAGCCGACTTCGGCGGAAGTCGTGACAGTATATAGATTTTTCTACTGTATTATTTATTGTATGTTTGTTTATTCCATGTGTAACTCTATGTTGTATGTGTCGAAATGCTTTGCTTTATCTTGGTCAGGTCGCAGTTGCAAATTAGAACTTGTTCTCAACTAGCCTACCTGGTTAAATAAAGGTGAAATTAAATAAAATAAAATATATATTTTTTACAAATTAATTAAGGCAAAGCAAAGCAATTAAGTGTTATGTTTGGGCCAAATCCAAAACAACACATTACTGAGTAACACTGCATATTTTCAGGAATAGTGGTGGCTAGACTGGGGAGTTTTTCATAATAAAAAATAAATAAATGAAGTTCTAGAGGAAAAATCTGTTTTAGTCTGCTTTCCACCAGACACTGGGCGATGGATTCAGTCAAATTCAATCAAATGTATTTATAAAGCCCTTCTTACATCAGTTGATGTCACAAAGTGCTGTACAGAAACCCAGCCTAAAACCCCAAACAGCAAGCAATGCAGGTGTAGAAGCACGGTGGCTAGGAAAAACTCCCTAGAAAGACCAGAACCCAGGAAGAAACCCAGAGAGGAACCAGGCTATGAGGGGTGGCCAGTCCTCTTCTGGCTATGCCAGGTGGAGATTATAACAGAACATGGCCAAGATGTTCAAATGTTCATAGATGACGCGCAGCGTCAAATAATAATACTGCTCCAGTTTCAACTGTTCTGCCCGCAGCTATGGAACCCTGACCTGTTCACCAGACATGCTACCTGTCCCAGACCTGCTGTTTTCAACTCTCTATAATAATCACAGTGGTTGTTGAGGGTGCAACACGTCAGCATCTCAGGAGTAAGTCAGTTGGCTTTTCATAGCCAATCATTCAGAGTATCTCTACCGCTCCGGCTGTCTCTAGAGAGTTGAAAACAGCAGGTCTGGGACAGGTAGCGTGTCCGGTGAACAGGTCAGGGTTCCATAGCTGCAGGCAGAACAGTTGAAACTGGAGTAGCAGCATGACCAGGTGTACTGGGGACAGCAAGAAGACATCAGGCCAGGTAGGCCTGAGGCATGGTCCAAGGGCTCAGGTCCTCCAAGAGAGAAAGAAAGAAAGAAAGAAAGAAAGAAAGAAAGAAGGAAAGAAAGAAAGAAAGAAAGAAAGAAAGAAAGAAAGAAAGAAAGAAAGAAAGAAAGAAAGAAAGAGAATTAGGGAGAGCATACTTAAATTCACACAGGACACCGGATAAGACAGGAGAAATACTCCAGATATAACAGACTGACCCTAGCCCCCTGACACATAAACTATTGCAGCATAAATATTGGAGGCTGAGACAGGAGGGGTCGGGAGACACTGTGGCCCCGTCCGACAATACCCCCGGACAGGGCCAAACAGGTAGGATATAACACCACCCACTTTGCCAAAGCACAGCCCCCACACCACTAGAGGGATATCTCCAACCACCAACTTACCATCCTGAGACAAGGCCGAGTATAGCCCACAAAGATCTCCCCTACGGCACAACCCAAGGGGGAGCGCCAACCCGGACAGGAAGTTCACGTAAGTGACGTAGACTCGGTATTAACCTTTAAGTCTTTATTCAAGACTCATCTCTTCAGTAGGTCCTATAATTGAGTTTAGTCTGGCCCAGGAGTGTGAAGGTGAATGGAAAGGCACTGGAGCAACAAACCTCCGTTGCTGTCTCTGCCTGGCTGGTTCCCCTCTCTCCACTGGGATTCTCTGCCTCAAACCCTATTACAGGGGCTGAGTCACTGGCTTACTGGTGCACCTTCCATGCCATCCCTAGGAGGGGTGCATCACTTGAGTGGGTTGAGTCTCTCACATGGATAGGCAGACCATTCCATAAAAATGGAGCTCTATAGGAGAAAGCCCTGCCTCCAGCTGTTTGCTTAGAAATTCTATGGACAATAAGGAGGCCTGCGTCTTGTGACCATAGCGTACGTGTAGGTATGTACGGCAGGACCAAATCGGAAAGATAGGTAGGTGCAAGCCCATGTAATGCTTTGTAGGTTGACAGTAAAACCTTGAAATCAGCCCTTGCCTTTACCTAGAAATCAGCCCTTGAATTCACCGTTCAGCAGGACAATAACCTAAAACACAAGGCCAAATATCACTGCCTGGTATGACAACAAGGCACTACAGAGGGTAGTGCTTACGGACCAGTACATCACTGGGGTCAAGCTTCCTGCCATCCAGGATCTCTACACCAGGCGGTGTCAGAGGAAGGCCCTAAAAATTGTCAAAGACTCCAGCCACCCTAGTCATAGACTGTTCTCTCTGCTACCGCACCGCACCGCAAGTCTAGGTCCAAGAGGATTCTAAACAGCTTCTACCCCCAAGCCTTGTTTAGGGCGTTTTGAAAGACTCCAGCCACCCTAGTCAAAGACTCCTGAACATCTAATCAAATGGCTACCCAGATTTGCATTGCCCCCCCTCTTTTACGCTGCTGCTACTCTCTCTGTTATTATCTATGCGTAGTCACTTTAATAACTCTACCTACATGTACATATTACCTCAATTACCTCGACTAACCGGTGCCCCCGCACATTGACTCTGTACCGGTACCCCTGTATATAGCCTCGCTATTGTTATTTTACTGCTGCTCTTCAATTACTCTTTACTTTTTTTTTTTTGTATTTTTCTTAAAACTGCATTATTGGTTAAGGGCTTGTAAGTAAGCATTTCACTGTTGTATTTGGCTCATGTGACAGATTAGATTTTATTTTATTTGAAATATACACTGAAGTTGCTTACCAAGAAGATAGTAAATGTTCCTGAGTAGCCGAGTTACAGTTTTGACTTAAATCTACTTGAAAATCCATGGCAAAACCTGAAAATGGTTGTCTAGCAATGATCAGCAACCAATTTGACAGGTAAATGTTGAACAATCCAGGTGTGGAAGCTCTTGGAGTCTTACCCAGAAAGTCTCCCAGCTGTAATCGCTGCCAAAGGTGCTTCTACAAATGATCGACTCAGGGGTGTGAATACTTATGTCAATGAGACATTTCTGTATTTCATTTTCAGTAAATATGCAAAAATGTCTAAAAACATGTTTTCACTTTGTCATTATGGTGTATTTGGTGTAGATGGGAGAGATTATTATTTGTTTTAATCCATTTTGAATTCAAGCTGTAACACAACATGTAGAATAAGTCAAGAGGAATGAATACATTCTGAAGGCACATGCAGGAAACTAAATCAGAAATTAAGTAAAGTCCTGACTCAATCAATCAATCAATCAATCAATCAATCAATCAATCAATCAATCAAATGTATTTCTAAAGTCCTTTTTATATCAGCAGATGTCACAAAGTGCTTACAGTATATAATATTTGGTGGATGATTAAACTGATGAATTTGTTCAATGAAATGTTTGCTTGTGTCACGCCCTGACCATAGAGAGCCCTCGGGGTTCTCTATGGTGGAATAGGTCAGAGCGTGACTAGGGGGGGTTTCTAGGTATTATATTTCTATGTTGGTGTGTGAGTATGGTCCCCAATTGGAGGCAGCTGTACATCGTTGCCTCTAATTGGGGATCATACTTAGTGTGTCCCTTTTCCCACCTGCGTTGTGGGATATTGTTTTGTTTAGTGCCTATGTGCGCCACGTACTGCACGGTCGTTAATTCTTTGTTTTGAAGTTTCACTGTAATAAATACGTGGAACTCTACTCACGCTGCGCCTTGGTCCGATTATTTATATAACGATCGTGACAGCTTGGTATACCTGCAGGCTTTTTCGGAACAATGTTGGTACAGAAGATAGGCTACTGTTTCTTCTATGTGTATCTATCTACAGTAGTATATCTGGATCAGCTACTTAGCTCTTCACACCTCAGTCTTTGATGACACCGCCAGGCAGCCACCACAGAGGAAGTCAGTCACACCCTCAGTCAAACCCAACAGGAAGTGAGATATGAAATCTTACTGTCACTTCAGCTCTTAAAAACCTTCACAACACGTTTATCTTTATTTGGCATAGTTGCTTCATATTTCCATAGGGGGGAATTCAAAACGCCCTAAACAAATACCTTACTTCATTTGTTTTGGTAAATGTGCATGCTTATTTATACTGTAATAGACGCCATGTACAGGAATGTCCCCCATACCATTGGACACAATGTTCATATTACATCCTTTCTGCATGGAAATATGTAACTATTTGCATGTGTCAGATTGATGGGCCTAGGACCAGATACAGTATACTGTAGCTGTCTTGTATGTGTACAAATGGTCCCTCTACAATTCACTAGTGGTCCCAAACTCCCAGGATAAAATAACAACAGCTCAGAGTCATCAGACCAGAGATCTGATAGGCAGCTGGGGCTTTTAGCTTCACTAATAGATCACTCATTATTAACCATCAGTCTATCGGCAAAGGTCTCACATGCCAGCCTGGTCTCGAGGACTAGATGTAACATAGTAAATGTAAATCCGGGACCCTCACATTAGTATGTTATGTTACGTTTGGTATGGTTACATAAGACAGATGGATACTTATGGCAAAACCGAAAGTAGGGTGGTTGGTTGTAGTGGATGGGTGGGTGGGTGGTTGTAGTGGATGGGTGGGTGGGTGGTTGTAGTGGATGGGTGGGTGGGTGGTTGTAGTGGGTGGGTGGTTGGTTGTAGTGGGTGGGTGGTTGTAGTGGGTGGGTGGGTGGTTGTAGTGGGTGGATGGGTGGGTGGGCGTATAAAGCCAACGTCTAGCAACCCAAAGGACGCAACTTTAGAAACTTTTCAATGACTTGCTACTTTAAAACTACTTAACATGTTAGTTAACCCTTCCCCTGACTTTAACCCTAACACTAAACCATGTTAGTTAACCCTTCCCCTAACTATTTTAGTTAACCCTTCCCCTAACTTTAACCCTAACCCTAAACCCTTTTAGTTAACCCTTCCCCTAACCCTAAACCCTTTTAGTTAACCCTTCACCTAACCTTTACCTAACTCCTAAACATAACCCTATCCTTAAGCCTAACCCCTAGCCTAGCCCAGCGTTTGCCACCTAGCCACCTAGCTAGAATTCGTGACATATAATACATTTAGCAAATTCTTCACATAATACGAATTGTAATTCAAAACTTATGTGTACAACTACTCGTGGAACATCTCATTCCTAAATCATGTGCATTAATATGGAGTTGGTCCCCCCTTTGCTGCTATAACAGCCTCCACTCTTCTGGGAAGGCTTTCCACTAGATGTTGGAACATTGCTGCGGGAACTTGCTTCCATTCAACCACAAGAGCATTAGTGAGGACGGGCACTGATGTTGGGTGATTAGGCCTGACTTGCTGTCAGAGTTCCAATTCATTCCAAAGGTGTTCGATGGGGTTGAGGTCATGGCTCTGTGCAGGCCAGTAAAGTTCTTCCACACCAATCTCAACAAACCATTTCTGATTGGACCTCGCTTTGTGCACGGGTGCATCGTCATTCTGAAATAGCAAAGGGCCTTCACCAAGCTATTGCAACAAATTTGGAAGCACAGAAATGTCTAGAAATGTCATTGTATGCTGTTGCGTTAAGATCTCCCTTCACTGGAACTAAGGGGCCTAGCCCGAACCATGAAAAACAGCCCAAGACCATTATTCATCCTCCACCAAACTTTACAGTTGGCACCATGTATTGGGGCAGGTAGCGTTCTCCTGGCATCCGCCAAACCCAGATTTGTCCGTCGGACTGCCAGATGGTGAAGTGTGATTCATCACTCCAGAAAACGTGTTTCCACTGCTCCAGAGTCCAATGGTTGCAAGCTTTACACCACTCCAGCTGATGCTTAGCATTGTGCATGGTGATCTTAGGCTTGTGTGCGGCTGCTCTGCCATGGAAACCCATTTCATGAAGCTCCCGATGAACAGTTCTTGTGCTGACATTGCTTCCAGAGGCAGTAGTGAGTGTTGCAACCAAGGACATATGATTTTTAGACGCTATGTACTTCAGCACTGGCGATGCCGTTCTGTAAGCTTGTGTGTCCTACCATTTTGCAGCTAAGCCGTTGCTGCTCCTAGACGATTCCTAGACGATTCCTAGACGATAACAGCACTTACAGTTGACTGAGGCAGCTCTAGAAATGTGACGAACTGACTTGTTGGGAAGGTGGCATCCTATGACGGTGCCATGTTGAAAGTCACTGAGGTCTTCATTAAGGCCATTCTACTGCCAATGTTTGTCTATGGAGATTGCATAGCTGTGTGCTCGATTTTATATCAAATCAAATCAAATGTATTTATATAGCCCTATTTACATCAGCAGATGTCACAAAGTGTTTATGCAAAAACCCAGCCTAAAACCCCAAACAGTAAGGAATGCAGATGTAGAAGCACAATGGCTAGGAAAAACTCCCTAGAATGGCAGGAACCTAGGAAGAAACCTAGAGAGGAACCATGCTCTGAGGGGTGGCCAGTCCTCTTCTGGCTGTGCCGGGTGGAGATTGTAAGAATTCATGGCCATTAAGGCCAGATTGTTCATCAATATGTTCAAAAGTTCATAGATGACTAGCAGGGTCAAATAATAATGAAAGTGGTTGTAGAGGGTGCAACAGGTCAGTACTTCAGGAGTAAATGTCAGTTGGCTTTTCATAGCCGAGCGTTGAGAGAGAGAGAGAGAGAGAGAGAGAGAGAGAGAGAGAGAGAGAGAGAGAGAGAGAGAGAGAGAGAGAGAGAGAGAGAGAGAGAGAGAGAGAGAGAGAGAGAGAGAGAGAGAGAGCGAGAGAGGCACACAGAGAGAGAGACACACAGAGAGAGAGACAGACATAGAGAGAGAAAGACACACGGATGGACGGCCGGGACAAGGTAGCACGTCCGGTGAACAGGTCTGGGCTCCATAGCCGCAGGCAGAACAGTTGAAACTGGAGCAGCAGCACGACTAAGTGGACTGGGGACAGCCAGGAGTCATCAGGCCAAGTAGTCCTAAGGCATGGTCCTCAGGTCCTCCGAGCTCTATGACCACCGGTCAGCAACGGGTGTAGCTGAAATAGCCAAATCCACTAATTTGAAGGGGTATCCACATACTTTTGTATATATCGTGTATTATACGAATTTGGTGATGGACATCTACAAATGAATACATACCATACGAAATGCAACATATCATGCAGGCAGCACTAACAGCCTGGGGGCGAAGGTCTCACATGCAGGCAGCACTAACAGTTTGTTGGCGATGGTCTCACATGCAGGCAGCACTAACAGTCTGTGAGCGAAGGTCTCACATGCAGGCAGCATTAACAGTCTGTGGGCAAAGGTCTCACATGTATGCAGCACTAACAGTCTGTGGGCAAAGGTCTCACATGCAGGCAGCACTAACAGTCTGTGGGCGATGGTCTCACATGCAGGCAGCACTAACAGTCTGTGGGCGAAGGTCTCACATGTATGCAGCACTAACAGTCTGTGGGCGAAGGTCTCACATGTATGCAGCACTAACAGTCTGTGGGCAAAGGTCTCACATGCAGGCAGCACTAACAGTCTAAGGGTGGTCTCACATGCAGTGCTATATTCTGGTTGTCGGTACCTTAGAATGGCACACACACATGACTGACACACACACACGATTGACACACACACACGATTGACACGCACACACACACACACACACACACACACACACACACACACACACACACACACACACACACACACACACACACACACACACACACACACACACACACACACACACACACACACACACACACACACACACACACACACGTGCACTTCTTCTGTATACAGTTTTTTACGATTGCTTACACACTAAAATTTAACTTTTCCCACAATTAGCAAAACCTTACACTCAAGGAGCAAAACACAAAGCTAGATTTGCACAACTGTAAGCACATTGTCAGCTTCACACTATTTTCAAAACATTACACACAGTGATTTGCAAAACACTAAACACACTTGTATACATCAGACACGGAAGTATATCATGATGTTACTTCCTTGCAATTCCAAAGCACTGACTGTCAAATTACCACACCTATGAGCCAATCTGTTAAACACAGCCATCAGTTGCACAAACACATGATTGCTAAATTGTAGACACACCAATCATTAAGCACTATAAAAATGCAGCAGGTAGGTTCAACCAAAATGGAAGGAGTCAGAAGAAGAGTGAGGGTGAGAGGAGGAGTACGTAGAGGAAGAGCCGGAGGTCGAGGAAGACCTGAAGCAGGAGGAGAACGTGCACAAAGAAGAAGAGGACCAAACTTATCAGATGACATTCGTGCAACACTAGTGGACCATGTTGTGAACCACGGATTGACGCTGAGGGAGGCTGGACTGAGAGTTCCCCCAAATCTTAGCAGATATACAGTGGCATCTGTCATAAGGACTTTTCGACAGGAAAACAGGTAAAAGATCTGTCTACAGTTACAGTAATCAGCCGCTTATTGTATGCACCATATCAGCACTTGTGATACCCCTTCCTGTGACATTGTCCAGTAAGTTACATGTATTATTCTCTACATAGGATTGAGGGTCGGGAACGGGGGTAACATCACCCTTTGCGCTGCTATTTCACAGCATGGGGTTGTCCTCCGTCATGCCAAAATGGGCCCTTACAACACACCTCACATTCGCGCATTTTTGGACCGATTGCACCACATCGTCACAGCAGGTAATGAAATGCACCAGATGCAATACACGGTCATCTGGGACAATGTGTCATTCCACCGCTCTGCTTTGGTCCAGAACTGGTTTCAACACCATCCACAGTTGACAGTACTATACCTTCCACCATACTCTCCGTTTCTAAACCCTATCGAAGAGTTTTTCTCTGCATGGCGGTGGAAGGTTTACGATCTCCAGCCCCAGGCTCAGGTACCCCTCATTCAGGCCATGGAGGACGCCTGTGACCAAGTCGACGCCGCAGCTGTGCAAGGATGGATTCGACATTCAAGACGGTTCTTCCCGCATTGTCTTGCTAATGACGATATTGCTTGTGATGTTGATGAAATTCTCTGGCCAGATCCAGCTAGGCGAAGAGATAATGTATAGTATGTTTACTGTAGTATTTTCTGTACAATATTGCCAGTTTTTTTCAGATTATTTTTTATGTTTGTTGTTGTGATTTACTGTAATTGTAACCTGTACTGGATACAGTATTTTACGTTTGTCTGCTAACAGTGTTATGCACACTACTGTAGTAGCATGAAAACTGGGACATGTTTTGTTGTGATTCTCCATGTTGACATGTTGACTGATTTGGGTATATGGAGAGAAATAAATGATATTTTCCTCAGTCTGCAGCATTGGTCTTGTGTAGTGTTTGTATAGTTGCACTTTCTCTGTGTACTTCATTTACAGTACTCTAATCACTGACAATTAGACTTGCTAAAAGTGTTTTAGGTTAGCAACAGCAGTATGTAACTGGTTCAAAAAGATTGAAGTCATATGAAATGTGTGTGTTTCGTATGGTAACAAAATATTATTTTTATGAAGTCGTGTATAGTTTTGACAAAAGTGTTCCATTTTGCAAATTATCTGAAGTGTTGTGCTAATTGTGTGTAGTGTTTTGACAAACCGGGCCCTGTTTTCAAAATTGTGCTTAAACAATTGAAAAAAAACTGTAATAGCCTTAATACTATTTCAAGCTCCTATCTCACCCCTCTATCACCTCCTCCTCCCCACTGCCCAACACAGGAAGCACAGAGGTCTGTTTACACAGCTAGCTTCTAAAGCATGCATCTCTACATCTGCCCCGTGGAGCGGAACTGAATTGTGTCGGCTAGAGGAGAGGTTGGTTCCAGCTCTAGATCTCCAGTCAGTAGCTATCTTCCCCCCCAGCCAGTCAGTAGCTATCTTCCCCCCCAGCCAGTCAGTAGCTATCTTCCCCCCCAGCCAGTCAGTAGCTATCTTCCCCCCCAGCCAGTCAGTAGCTATCTTCCCCCCCAGCCAGTCAGTAGCTCTCCCCCCCAGCCAGTCAGCCTGAAGTTGGACATCATCCCACATCCACAACATGAGCGGAAAACGGAAACTGAGTGAGTAGCCTACGATGTGTGTGTAGTACCACTTTAGTGTGTGTGTGTGTAGTACCACTTTAGTGTGTGTGTGTGGAAAGTGACGATTCACGTTAATCGTAAACTAAATGTACCTCTATTATGATTATGTCACGTTGGTGACAGGACAGCAGCTCTGTTTGACGAGCCACCTGCCATTCCTCTCACTAGTCTCATGCAAATGTATAGATAGACAACATATCTACAGTCTCTATGTCTTCATCTATCTTTTTAGACTGACCTAGATAAGGCTTTCTCGCTGATAAATAAATGAATAGGGACATGCTAAAAAATGCACTTCTCCTGATCTAGCCTGCTACAAGGAGGTGCTAGAGCTACACCATTACAATAACATGTGTCATGACGACCTCAGACTACGTAGCAGGGACATACATGACTCAACACCATAGACATCATATACTGCATTATAATGTATAGGTTATATATGATAGGCTATTTTTGGTCCTGACATATACCTCAGCCTGGTTTAATGGAGAACATTTCTTCATTTCTGTACTTCACTGAGGGGAAGAGGAGGTGGAAGTGTGAAAATACCACACACACACACACCTGCAGCAGCAGCACACACAGGAAACATTTCAGTTTCATCAGTTATCAGGTCCTCTTTGAATGTGCTCTTTACGTCACAGAGGAGAGATAGTAGGTAAGATATCACAGTTGCAAAAGTCATGGTACAAAATTCTCCTTTACTGTGTGGCCAGTGCCTCTTTGAGGACAAAGTAAAGACCAACCCAGCAGTTTCTTTCTCATCCTCCTGTTCACTGGCTGCCCTGTTCTGTCCATGTCTGTTTAATATTTAACTATCAGAGTCTTCTCAGTTAATGGTCTGGACAGAAACACAAGAGTCTAGAGAAAGTTCAGAGAACAACGGTTATTACTGTAAAAATTAGTAGCCTACTGTAGCCTACCTTTCTGAAATCACAGGTATCCAAAAGCAGGCAAAGCCTCCCTTTTTTTGCTCAATAAGAAGAGCTTTCACACCCCTTGACTTATTCCACATTTTGTTGTGTTACAGCCTGAATTCAAAATGGATTAAATATGTTTTTTTCTCACCCAGCCACAAACAATACCCCATACTGACAAATAGAAAACGTGTTTTTAGAAATTTTAGCAAATGTATTGAAAATGAAACACAGAAATAACTAGTTTACATACAGTGCATTCGGAAAGTATTCAGACCCCTTCCCTTTTTCCACATTTTGTTACATTACAGCCTTATTCTAAAATTGATTACGTTAATCTTTTCCTCATCAATCTACACACAATACCCCATAATGACAAATAGGTTTTAAGAAATGTTTGCAAATTAATAAAAACAAAAAAACTGAAATACCTTATTTACATAAGTATTCAGACCATTTGCTATTAGACTAAAAGTTGAGCTCAGGTGCATCCTGTTTTCATTGATCATCCTTGAGATGTTTCTACAACTTGATTGGAGTCCACCTGTGGTAAATTCCATTTATTGGACATGATTTGGAAAGGCACACACACACACCTCTCTATATAAGGTCCCACAGTTCACAGTGCATGTCAGAGCAAAAACCAAGCCATGAGTGCGAAGGAATTATCTGTAGAGCTCCGAGACAGGATTCTGTCGAGGCACAGATCTGGGGAAGGGTACCAAAACATTTCTGCAGCATTGAAGGTCCCCAAGAACACAGTGGCCTCCATCAATATTAAATGGAAGAAGTTTGAAACCACCAAGACTCTTCTTAGAGCTGACCGCCCGGCCAAACTGAGCAATCGGGGGAGAAGGGTCTTGGTCAGAGAGGTGACCAAGAATCCGATGGTCACTCTGACAGAGCTCCAGAGTTCCTATGTGGCGATGGGACAACATTCCAGAAGGACAACCATCTCTGCAGCACTCCAGGAATCAGGCCTTCATGGAAGCCCCTCCTCAGTAAAAGGCACACGACAGCCTGCTTGGAGTTTGCCTAAAGACACCTAAAGGACTCTCAGACCATAAGAAACAAGATTCTCTGGTCTGATGAAACCAAGATTGAACTCTTTGGACTGAATGCCAAGTGTCACGTCTGGAGGAAACCTGGCACCATCCCTATGGTGAAGCATGGTGGTGGCAGCATCATGCTGTGGGGATGTTTTTCAATGGCAGGGACTGGGAGACTAGTCGGGGTCGAGGGAAAGATGACCAGAGCACAGTACAGCAAGATCCTTGATGAAAACCTGCTCCAGAGCACTCAGGACCTCAGTCTGGGGTGAAGTTTCACCTTCCAACAGGACAACAACTTTGAGCACACAGCCAAGACAACTCAGGAGTGGCTTTGGTACAAGTCTCTGAATGTCCTTGAGTGGCCCAGCCAGAGCCCGGACTTGAACCCAATCGAACATCTCTGGAGAGACGCGAAAATAACTGTGCAGCGATGCTCCCCATCCAACCTGAAAGAGCTTGAGAGGATCTACAGAGAAGAATGAGAGAAACTCCCCAAATACAGGTGTGCCAAGCTTGTAGCGTCATACCCAAGAAGACTCAAGGCTGTAATCGCTGCCAAAGGTTCTTCAAATCAAAAATCAAATCAAATTTTGTTAGTCACATGCTCCGAATACAACAGGTGTAGACCTTACAGTGAAATGCTTACTTACGAGCCCCTAACCGACAGTGCAGTTTCAAAAAATACGGATAAGATAAAAGTAACTAAAGTAATTAAAGAGGAGCAGTAAAAAATAACAATATATACAGGGGGGTGCCGGTACAGAGTCAATGTGCGGGGGCACCAGTTAGTTGAGGTAGTATGTACATGTAGGTAGAGTTAGTTAAAATGACCATGCATAGATGACAACAGAGAGTGGCAGTAGTAGGGAGAGGGGAGGTGGGGGGGCAATGTGAATAGTCTGGGTAGCCATTTGACTAGATGTTCAGGAGTCTTATGGCTTTGGGGTAGAAGCTGTTTAGAAGCCTCTTGGACCTAGACTTGGCGCTCCTGTACCGCTTGCCGTGTGCTAGCAGAGAGAACAGTCTATGACTAGGGTGGCTGGAGTCTTTGACAATTTTCAGGGCCTTCCTCTGACACCGCCTGGTATAGAGGTCCTGGATGGCAGGAAGCTTGGCCCCAGTGATGTACTGGGCCATTTGCACTACCCTCTGTAGTGCCTTGCGGTTGGAGGCCGAGCAGTTGCCATATCAGGCAATGATGCAACAGGTCAGGATGCTCTCGATGGTGCAGCTGTAGAACCTTTTGAGGATCTGAGGACCCATGCCAAATCTTTTCAGTCTCCTGAGGGGGAATAGGTTTTGTCGTGCCCGCTTCACGACTGTCATGGTGTGCTTGGATCATGTTAATTTGTTGGTGATGTGGACACAATGGAACTTGAAGCTCTCAACCTGCTCCATTGCAGCCCGTCGATGAGAATGGGGGCGTGCTTGGTCCTCTTAATACTGTAGTCCACAATCATCTCCTTTGTCTTGATCATGTTGAGGGAGAGGTTGTTGTCCTG
The DNA here is from genome assembly GCF_045679555.1 of Salvelinus alpinus. NCBI lineage: Eukaryota > Metazoa > Chordata > Actinopteri > Salmoniformes > Salmonidae > Salvelinus > Salvelinus alpinus. The sequence goes on from NC_092086.1 coordinate 107,654,823, forward strand.
GCACCACATGGCCAGGTCTCTGACCTCCTTCCTATTGGCTGTCTTGTTGTTGTTGGTGATCAGGCCTACCACTGTTGTGTCATCGGCAAATGTAATGATGGTGTTGGAGTCGTGCCTGGCCATGCAGTCATGAGTGAACAGGGAGTACAGGAGGGGGCTGAGCACGCACCCCTGAGGGGCCCCTGTGTTGAGGATCAGCGTGGAGGATGTGTTGTTACCTACCCTTACCACCTGGGGGCGGCCCGTCAGGAAGTCCAGGATCCAGTTGGAGAGGGAGATGTTTAGTCACAGGGTCCTTTGCTTAGTGATGAGCGTTGAGGGCACTATGGTGTTGAACACTGAGCTGTAGTCAATAAATAGCATTCTCACATAGGTGTTCCTTCTGTCCAGGTGGCAAAGGGCAGTGTGGAGTGCAATAGAGACTGCATCATCTGTGGATCAGTTGGGGTGGTATGCAAACTGGAGTGGGTCTAGGGTTTCTGGGATGATGGTGTTGATGTGAGCCATGACCAGACTTTCAAAGCACTTCATGGCTACAGACGTAAGCGCTACGGGTCGGTAGTCATTTAGGCAGGTTACCTTAGTGTTCTTGGGCACAGGCACTATGGGGGTCTGCTTAAAACATGTTGGTATTATTGACTCGGTCAGGGGAGAGGTTGAAAATGTCAGTGAAGACACTTGCTAATTGGTCAGCGCATGCTTGCAGTACACAGCCTGGTAATCCGTCTGGCCCTGCTTCCTTGTGAATGTTGACCTGTTTTAAGGTCTTACTCACATTGGCTGTGGAGTGCGTCATCACACAGTCTTCTGGTACAGCTGGTGCTCTCATGCATGTTTCAGTGTTATTTGCCTCGAAGCGAGCATAGAAGTAGTTTAACTCGTCCGGTAGACTCATGTCATTGGGAAGCTCTCGGCTGTGCTTCCCTTTGTAGTCTGTAATGGTTTGCAAGCCCTGCCACATCCGACGAGCGTCAGAGCAAGTGTAGGACGACTAAATCTTAGCCCTCTATTGACGCTGTTTGTATGTGTTGGGTACAGAGATGGGGTAGTCATTCGAAAATCATGTTAAACACTATTATTGCACACAGAGTGAGTCCATGCAATTTATTATCTGACTTGTTATGCAAACTCATTAACTTATTTCGGCTTGCCATAACAAAGGGGTTGAATCAGGCCAGTAAAAAAAAAGAACGTCATCAATTTTAATTGCAGGCTGTAACACAACGAAATGTGTAAAAAGGCAAGGGGTGTGAATACTTTCTGAAGGCACTGTACTAGGCATACATTCCCCACCACCAATGCATAATCATTATCAGTGCTGACTCAGTCTCAACTGTTGCTGTTCCCTACAAACTAAATAGGTCTTCTATCTTAAAACATTATCATCCTCAATATTCAAGAATTGAATATAAAGCCCCCATGCAGTCTTTAAAATTGTATTTTTAAATCATCACTGTATGTTTTATGAATCACTGTGTATGTTTACTTCATGAAAATACGTTTTATAATTTCCCTCCCTGAGCCTCCTTTTGTAATGCTCAGTCTGATCATGTGGGCGTGTTGATACAAATGTAAATATATTTACATATACAGCCCTGAATGGCAGATAGGATCGTAGACTCTAGAGCCTACCCTGCTTACCCCTTCAAAGTAGGAGAATACATATGCAAATAAAAGATGACTGCTCATTGGTCAGAATAATCATATCAGATTGTGATGTCATGCTGTCGGCCAAAAACTCCATCCCACCTGAACAGGCTGAAATTCCAGCAATTATTTCCACAATTTTTTTCCTCTTACACTAAAAGGACATTCGCAATTTCAGATTGTTAGTTATTTCGAGCTCATAGTGTGGAAATATCTGTAAAAAAAACTGTAAAAAGAAGTCAGCTCATAACCCCTCAGACAAGTTGTTTCCATTCCTGCCCAGTGTTTATATATTGTTCCCCTGAGGGGCTGTTCTCGATCTTACACCAACTCCAAATCTGAGCATGTTATATTGTTAACTTTGAACAGCTGGAGTTCTATAAAAAAGAACCAGGCATTCACCTGCAAACCAACAACCCAGCCCAGGGGGTCAATACATTACATTCCAAACATTCTAGAACACACTCAACATTCTAAAACACTTAGAACAGTTTATGTGACAAAATGAAACAAAACAGTCTATACAAAAGAGAACAGACATATTACTAAGAGCATACCAGGGTATTACTGTAAATGTATGACACATTGTATGTCTGTCTCTCCCCCTCAACAGGTTTCAAGTGGCTCGGGAGTCTCTCCAACCTATCCTTTCGTCGTGGATCATCGTCAGAGAAATCTCCCTCTAAGCCTGACGGGGGCAGAGCTCTGGATGTGGTATCCTCCCCCGACGCCGCGGAGACGTCTGTTGACGACATGGATATGACTCGTCCGCGCACCTCCAGCTACGCCCGCTCCAGCGACAACTATACCCACATGGGCACCTTGCCCCGCCTCCTCCTCAGGAAGAGAGACAAGAGTGGGAATTCTGTGAAAGGAGGAACCAAGAAGGGGGCGGGGCTGGGCAGGAGTCAGAGCCAGCGGCCGGCAGGGGACCATGTCTGTAGCTCTCCCCTTCTCACAGCTCTATCTAGCCAGCCTGGCTCCAGACAGGACCAGCCTGGCTCACCTCTATCCAGCCAGGCTGGTCCTGGTCCAAAGACCCAACAGGCCCAGGGGCTGCCTCCCCTCCCCAGAGGGGGATCACTCAGTAGGAGTAAACACAAAGACCCACAGGCCCACTGTGAGGAAGGAAAACCACAGACAAGTCAGCTGATGTCAGCTCAGGCTGTGGGGTCTGCTACCTCCTCTACCGCTTCGTCACTTGTCTGTGATGACGTCCCTGAAGGAAACACATTCCCCCCTGATCAGGGTGTTCCATCTCCAGATACAGCATCAACTGGCGGGGCCAGAAGGAATCTTCCTCCTGTTCCTGGTCAGTCAGTTTCAATGTCCTTACAGAGACAGGTGACCATTCAGACAGAAGAGCCATCTCCAACCCCTAAGGTTCCTAAGAAATCCCTGCCTGGGACCCAGGTCACCCAGCACTGTGAGGAGGGCTTCCCCAGGGAGAGAGCTGATAACCTAGGGACAGACAGTAACTCCAGCTCCCTGCCTGAGACGGCCTCCTGTGGCTCTAGTGGAAGAGATCTTCAGAGGGAAACTCATCCTGGTGAACCTGTGAACAGGTGAGAGTAACCATTTCTTGAATTTCAACCAAAACTGGCATTGTGGATGTGATAAAACTGGCATTGTAGATGTGATAAAACTGCCATTGTGGATGTGATAAAACTGGCATTGTGGGATGTGATAAAACTGCCATTGTGGATGTGATAAAACTGGCATTGTGGGATGTGATAAAACTGGCATTATGGGATGTGATAAAACTGCCATTGTGGATGTGATAAAACTGACATTGTGGGATGTGATAAAACTGGCATTGTGGGATGTGATAAAACTGCCATTGTGGGATGTGATAAAACTGGCATTGTGGGATGTGATAAAACTGGCATTGTGGGATGTGATAAAATTGGCATTGTGGGATGTGATAAAACTGATCCACTGTTTGTAATGCAGCTCAGCATAATCAGTATCCCTGATTGGTTACTTTCTCATAGATAAAGCTGCTGTGAGAGGGAGGGAGGGAAGGCATGACTAATTTGAGCTACCTCAGCCCATTCTTCAAGGAGTCCAACCTGAGGATCTGTGTCTAATGAAGTACAGTCGTGGCCAAAAATTTTGAGAATGACACAAATATTAATTTCCACAAAGTTTGCTGCTTCAGTGTCTTTAGATATTTTTGTCAGATGTTACTATGGAATACTGAAGTATAATTACAAGCATTTCATAAGTGTCAAAGGCTTTTATTGACAATTACATGAAGTTGATGCAAAGACTCAATATTTGCAGTGTTGACCCTTCTTTTTCAAGACCTCTGCAATCCACCCTGGCATGCAGTCAATTAACTTCTGGGCCACATCCTGACTGATGGAAGCCCATTCTTGCATAATCAATGCTTGGAGTTTGTCAGAATTTGTGGGTTTTTGTTTGTCCACCTGCCTCTTGAGGATTGACCACAAATTCTCAATGGGATTAAGGTCTGGGGAGTTTCCTGGTCATGGACCCAAAATGTCAATGTTCTGTTCTCCGAGCCACTTAGTTATCACTTAGTTGCCTTATGGCAAGGTGCTCCATCATGCTGGAAAAGGCATTGTTACACCAAACTGTTCCTGGATGGTTGGGAGTAGTTGCTCTCGGAGGATGTGTTGGTACCATTCTTTATTCATGGCTGTGTTCTTATGCAAAATTGTGAGTGAGCCCACTCCATTGGCTGAGAACCAACCCCACACATGAATGGTCTCAGGATGCTTTACTGTTGGCATGACACAGGACTGATGGTAGCACTCACCTTGTCTTCTCCGGACAAGCTTTTTTCCGGATGCCCCAAACAATCGGAAAGGGGATTAATCAGAGAAAATTTTAAGACAATTAAATACTCTACCAACAAAAAAGCTGTTAAAATGATAAATGTGAGTATATCCCTTAAGGCATTTGTGTAATGTGTTATTGTACCCCCTAGCCCTGCCCATAGCCCAGTGCCGCCCTAGCCCAACTGTCCTTTGTACACTAATTATATATTAAATCAAATGTTATTTTTGTAAATTAAGAAAGATTTGCTAAATAAACTAAAGATAAAATAGTAACACAATAAAATAACAATAAGGAGGCTGTATACAAGGAGTACTAGTACCGAGTCAATTTGCAGGGGTACTGGTTAATCGAGGTAATTGAGGTACATGTAAGGCTCTGGCAGTCATGAAATTGCCTCAGCCGGTGATTGTCAAGCAAATAACTGCTGGTCTCACGGTAATTGACCGTTAATTAACATAGACACATTAAGCATGCTGCAAGCCGGCAAAACACAACAGCACAGAGCATAGCTCCTTCACTCCCACCCCACTATTGCCCCACGAGGAAGTAGCAAGATATTGGCTACACTATCAGGCCAGGGTGATCGCTAAAGCACCAAAAACGCTCGCCACTGCGTCTGCGTCGCACCAAACGGCGGGCGTCATAGACACAGGGAATTTTCCATTTCAGTTCCTCCACCTCAACACTTAACGCCACCCCAGTAATCACTCCTTTCAAAGGCACCCTGCTCTGGAGAGCAAAGCAAGTCACAGGTCTTTTCACTAGTCGCGTGACGTGAATCTCCCTGCTCCACCTGGACAGAAGAAACACATACAATTGGGAAATGTGAACATTGCTACCCATGATGGTTCTCTTTTGGAACATGTTCCCACCTATAAATACCTTGGAATTTGGTTAGATGATAATCTCTCCTCTAAAACTTTTTTATATAAATAAATTTGTCTGTCATCACAGCACAGAAAGGAAATTGTACAGGCCACTTTTATGTCAGTGCTTGATTATGGGGATGTTTTATAGTTGAAGTCGGAAGATTACATACACTTAGGTTGGAGTCATTAAAACTCGTTTTTCAACCACTCCACAAATTTCTTGTTAACAAACTATAGTTTCGGCAAGTCGGTTAGGACATCTACTTTGTGCATGACACAAGTAATTCGTCCAACAATTGTTTACAGACAGATTATTTCACTTATAAGTCACTGTATCACAATTCCAGTGGGTCAGAAGTTTACATACAGTAAATTGACTGTGCCTTTTAACAGCTTGGAAAATTTCAGAAAATGATGTCATGGCTTTAGAAGCTTCTGATAGGCTAATTGACAACATTTGAGTCAATTGGAGGTGTACCTGTGGATGTATTTCAAGGCCTACCTTCAAACTCAGTGCCTCTTTGCTTGACATCACGGGAAAATCAAAAGAAATCAGCCAAGACCTCAGAAAAACAATTGTAGACCTCCTGTCACGATCGTCGTATGGGAAATGACCGGACCAAGGTGCAGCGTGGTGAGCGTACATCATTTTTATTTATGAATGTAGCCAACAAAAACAAGAAACAACAAAAACGAACGTGAAGCTGACTAGGGTTATACAGGCCACTAACACAGACAACTACCCACAACTAAGGTGGAAAAACAGGCTGCCTAAGTATGATTCCCAATCAGAGACAACGATAGACAGCTGTCCCTGATTGAGAACCATACCCGGCCAAAACATAGAAACAGAAAACATAGAAATAAAGAAACTAGAATGCCCACCCTAGTCACACCCTGGCCTAACCAAAATAGAGAATAAAAGCCTCTCTATGGCCAGGGCGTGACAACTCCACAAGTCTGGTTCATCCTTGGGAGCAATTTCCAAACGCCTGAAGGTACCACGTTCATCTGTACAAACAATAGTACGCAGTATAAACACCATGGGACCACGCAGCCGTCATACCGCTCAGGAAGGAGACGCGTTCTGTCTCCTAGAGATGAGCGTACTTTGGTGCGAAAGGTAGCAGATCAATCCCAGAACAACAGCAAATGACCCTGTGAAGATGCTGGAGGAAACAGGTACAAAAGTATCTATATCCACAGTAAAACAAGTCCTATATTAACCTAACCTGAAAGGCCACTCAGCAAGGAAGAAGCCACTGCTCCAAATCTGCCATAAAAAAGACAGACTACGGTTTGCAACTGCACATGGGGACAAATATCGTACTTTTTGGAGAAATATCCTCTGGTCTGATGAAACAAAAATAGAACTGTTTGGCCGTAATGATCATCGTTATGTTTGGAGGAAAAAGGGGGATGCTTGCAAGCCGAAGAACTCCATCCCAACCGTGAAGCACGGGGGTGGCAGCATCATGTTGTGGGGGTGCTTTTCTGCAGGAGGGACTGGTGCACTTCACAAAATAGATGGCATCATGAGGAATGAAAATTATGTGGATATATTGAAGCAACATCTCAAAAACATCAGTCAGGAAGTTAAATGGGTCTTCCAAATGGATAATGACCCCAAGCATACTTCCAAAGGTGTGGCAAAATGGCTTAAGGACAACAAAGTCAAGGTATTGGAGTGGCCATCACAAAGCCCTGACCTCAATCCTATAGAAAATTTGTGGGCAGAACTGAAAAAGTGTGTGCGAGCAAGGAGGCCTACAAACCTGACTCAGTTACACCAGCTCAGTCAGGAGGAATGGGCCAAAATTCACCCAACTTATTGTGGGAAGCTTGTGGAAGGCTACCCGAAACATTTGACCCAAGTTAAACAATTTAAAGGCAATGCTACCAAATACTTATTGAGTGTATGTAAACTTCTGACCCACTGGGAATGTGATGAAATAAATAAAAGCTGAAATAAATCATTCTCTCTACTATTATTCTGACATTTCACATTCTTAAAGTAAAGTGGTGATCCTAACTGACCTAAGACAAGGACTTTTTACTAGGATTAAATGTCAGGAATTGTGAAAAACTGAGTTTAAATGTATTTGGCTAAGGTGTATGCAAACTTCCGACTTCAACTGTATATGCATGGATCAGCATCAGTACTGAAGAAATTAGATGCAGTGTATCATGCAGCATTGCGCTTTGTTACTGGTGCAAACTTTTGCACACCTCATTGCCTTTTGTACACTTCGGTTGGCTTTGACTCCCTGACTTTTAGAAGGGCCAGACACCTATTGATATTTGTTTATGAAGCTGTCTTACAGAAACTTCCTAATTATCTTAAATTAAAAAGTGGTCAAACAGTGTTTATCAGACTCGGTCACAGGACATGCTAGTGCTAGAGATACCCCGGATTCACTCGGAGCTAGGAAAAACAGCTGTCACGCTGGTATAAAGCATTTGGAGACAGGCGCAGGAACACACAATAAGGTTTTTTAATACACCCAAAACAAACACGTATACGAAAACACTGGGCTGTACCCAAACAAAAGAGCCCGGGTAAACCTCGTTGAACGACATGGGACGATACCCGTAATACACAATATATAAAGCACGCAGCATAACGGCTGCACCAACGCATAGGTACTCACACCACCAACAGACATGGAACAATAACCGACAAAGACAGAGGGAACAGAGGGCACATATATAACATACTAATCAGGGGGAATGGGAACCAGGTGTGTGTAATCAGACAGTCCGGGGTTGATGATAATGAATCCCGTTCAGTGAAGCCTAGAAGCCGGTGACATAGACCTCCGGAACTGGTGAACAGAATGAGCAGCAGCACCGGGGGGATCCGTGACAACGGCATTTGAATATCATGCTCCACACTCATGGAATGAATTGCAGAGAGAACTCCAGTTAGATGTTTTGGTGCTTGTAAGACAGTTTAGATGCACATTACATTAACTTTTTATCATAAACTGAGATTATTTTTTGTAATGTGTGTTTTTCTTATAGCAGTTTATTTATTTTTATCGTTTTAATATCCATCTTGTACTTTTTATATGTTTTGATTTTGTTTGGTTTTAAATTCTTATTAATTGCTGCGTTTTTATTGTTGTATCACAGGGCTCAACTGTAAAAGAGACTCTGTCTCAGCTTGTTCCCCTGTTTAAATAAAGGTTCATAAACACAAAATCATCAGAAGTCCACTTGGAGCTACCTTCTCCGATTTGAACAGTACCCAACTTATGTTCCACCCAGCCTGAGACTACATATGGATCAGCCAAAAGGCATGGATCCACTTTCTCCAAAAATTTCACTCCCACTGGGCCCGAATCATCCTTTGCATGACCATCGGGGCGAAGCTCGGACTCGGAGGTCTTCACCACACCACATCAGGTTAAATTTCTGAGCCATCAGAGACAGCAGGATATGATTTGTACTTGGCTCTTCTCCTTCTTCCTAACTGTCTATAAGACCGTCTATCCGTTCACCACACTCATGCTGTGCCTTCATCCACTGTATTGCTTGCAGAGCTTGCACTGATGGTGTTTCTCTTCTATCTCTGGCCTCTCCATGCTTCTCTTCTATCTCTGGCCTCTCCGTGCTTCTCTTCTATCTCTGGCCTCTCCATGCTTCTCTTCTATCTCTGGCCTCTCCGTGCTTCTCTTCTATCTCTGGCCTCTCCATGCTTCTCTTCTATCTCTGGCCTCTCCGTGCTTCTCTTCTATCGCTGGCCTCTCCGTGCTTCTCTTCTATCTCTGGCCTCTCCATGCTTCTCTTCTATCTCTGGCCTCCCCATGCTTCTTTTCTATCTCTGGCCTCTCCATGCTTCTCTTCTATCTCTGGCCTCTCCATGCTTCTCTTCTATCTCTGGCCTCTCCGTGCTTCTCTTCTATCTCTGGCCTCTCCGTGCTTCTCTTCTATCTCTGGCCTCTCTGTGCTTCTTCTATCTCTGGCCTCTCCGTACTTCTCTTCTATCTCTGGCCTCTCCGTGCTTCTCTTCTATCTCTGGCCTCTCCGTGCTTCTCTTCTATCTCTGGCCTCTCCGTGCTTCTCTTCTATCTCTGGCCTCTCCGTGCCTCTCTTCTATCTCTATCCTCTCCGTGCTTCTCTTCTATCTCTATCCTCTCCGTGCTTCTCTTCTATCTCTGGCCTCTCCGTGCTTCTCTTCTATCTCTGGCCTCTCCGTGCTTCTCTTCTATCTCTGGCCTCTCCGTGCTTCTCTTCTATCTCTGGCCTCTCCGTGCTTCTCTTCTATCTCTGGCCTCTCCGTTCTTCTCTTCTATCTCTGGCCTCTCCGTGCTTCTCTTCTATCTCTGGCCTCTCCGTTCTTCTCTTCTATCTCTATCCTCTCCGTGCTTCTCTTCTATTGTTACAACTTCTCCACGAAGATTCTCGTTATCCAGGACCCATGTCTCCCAGCGATGAGGTGCCAGCTTCAATTCCAAGTCTATAGTTCTGAACTTCCGTCTTCACTAAATACAGCGATATCATTGGTTCGTTTACGCATCGGAATCCATTCGTTTCCACTCGACTCTCAACGGCGCGACATAAATCAGCAATTTGGACACCAGGAGTGTCCATATAGCCAAAGATGATGGATATACTGACCAACTACATGTCTCTCCATCCAAACAATGGGAGTTGTTGTCCACAAAGCGACACGTCGTGCTGTCTAGCTCCCGCCTATCCTTTCTTTGGATTGGGGGATATATCTCGTTCTTGGGCTCCCGAGTGGTGTAGAGGTCTAAGGCACTGCATCTCAGTGCTAGAGGCGTCACTACAGACACCCTGGTTCGTATCCAGGCTGTATCACAACGGGCACAATTGGCAGTCCCATAGGGCAGCGCACAATTGGACCAGTGTTGTCTGGGTTTGGCCGGCGTGGGCTGTCATTGTAAATAAGAATTTGTTCTTAACTTATTGCCTAGTTAAATAAATGTTAAATAAAAAATTGTGATCCTTTTTTGAATATTCGACCAGGGTTGTTGACGTCAACCGCCTGTATTCAATGGAGAGAGATGCTATGCTACTAGCCTCATCATGAATATGCATAGCCATCTCTAGACAACTCCGATATAACTTTTTTTCTCAAAGTTGCCAGGATGTCAAGTATCCTACTTATATCAGTATACCAGTAACAACTTAAGCATTACAAAACATATATTAGATAAAATAAACCTCACGTAGCAAATAAGAAATTACTTTTTTTGTTGACCAAATTCGACACTCATTGAACTCCATACAAAAACTCCTTGCTTGATGGGCAAAACAACGAAAAAACGCCACCTGCTGGATGGAGACAGATTTTCTGCTGAGTTGGGCCTGTCTCTTCCTCTCTGGTGTAGCCTCGCCGGTAAATGGGTGGTGCTGTCGTCTCGAACATCCACTGTTCACTATTCTAACCCGATTTAAACGGCCGATCACTTGCAGAAAGTTCCCGGGGAAAAGAGGAAGAGAAAGTTGAGGAATTGATTTGTGTACAGCTGAACTCTTCGCGAACCATGGTTGGGTGAGAACAACTCTCAATTTGTTTTAGAAGTCTATGACATCGCCTCATTTCTGTGATTTAAATGCAAGGCTGTTGTATACATTATTTTGTCATTAGGCTAGACACAGAGAGCCCCCTTATTGTCAGAATCAACCTGGGCTCATTTCACAGTGGTTTCAGCGCGAAGACGCTAATATTTGTGTAAACTCTTTGGAATTGTAATCTGTGGGTGTCACTGAGTAGGCTGATATCAATTTCATGGATACACTCTTCGTATATAAGGCTGTACATGTGCATAATTATGTATGCCCCCAACGCAATTATGCAGTCTAATAAATCCACAGTGGGATTAGAAATTAGTTTATTGTCAAATGAATTACTTATTGTATTTATTTAAGTTATATAACAACATTCCAAACTTGTTGACCATTATCTAGTCCAAATGTGAAATTATTCCACTATTTGTTTCCGTTTGGATCAGTTTCAATTGTGAATGTTTATTTTGAAGGCGAACTGCGAATTCAACAATTGTTTACATTATAATTATTATAATAATTATAATATAAATTATTATTATATATTTTACAACACATACAACATATCACACTGACCAAATAACAACATGTAAACTCATGACACAAATTTGTTCTCTGTTGTCCTATTTTCACTCGATGGCTCATTTCTATATTTTTCTTTCTTTGCATATCACATTTTCATCCAAACAAAACATATAAATACCAATGTTCCATACCGTATATGGCAGGGCTGTAACGAAATGTAAAGAACAATAAATAAATAGGTCATTAATATTATGAAGTAGGAGTCATGATAAAATGGCCAGCAGTTTCTTGTTATATACATTATAACATTACATTTTATTGATTGGTGTAATGATTTTGTATCAATCATTTGGTATCAGTACACATGATTAGTATTAATCACATATTATAAATAACATATATTTACCCCTGTTTTCATTCACTCCAAGACAGTCACTTCAAACTTGGCCTTTAATAACACTCCATTTACATTTGCAATAGTTTTCTCAAAGTTGACAGTGTTCATTGACAGTCTTTGTCTCTGTCTCTGTCTCTCTGTGTCTCTGTCTAAAAGGGTCATGCAATAAAATGACCCTTTTAGCAATGAGAGTTCGTGACCAGAGCATGGAAGCGTCTGGTGTATTTTCTGGGAGGTTCATTTCCAGCAAGATAAAGGCTGCATCTTTCTATTGCTCCTTGAGATACAGAAAACACTACACTATTGTGGCTAATCCTTATTGTGGCTAATCCTTATTGTGGCTAATCCTTATTGTGGCTACTGTAGCTTCACACAGGTTGTTTAGTGTGTGTGTCTTTTTGTCTGTCTGTGTGTATGTGTTCATGCATGTGTGTGTATGTGCTCATGCATGTGTGTGTATGTGTTCATGCATGTGAGTGTATGTGTTCCATACCGTATACCGTCCATACCGTATATGTAATTTGTTGTACCCCTTAGCATATATGTTGTCTGTCTGTTTATATACTTCCTGTATGTATACTGGTGTTTTCTGAAATAATATATATATATATTTTTTAACTATCCGTCCAAAAAACAAACAAAAAAAAACAAGGGTTTGGGGCCAGGCCGGGGTGATAGTCAACTGTCATGTTGTAGCCTAGGCACCCTGTAGTGGGAACTATATCTGGACTATAGTCTAGGATTGATGTGTGTGGATCGGCTTGAACTTAAAGCATCCTCCATTCAGGCTGCAAAAGCATAATTTCCCTCCTTAATTAGCTTTAATGGTGGGCCGTACATTTAAATATATATACAGTGGGGAGAACAAGTATTTGATACACTGCCGATTTTGCAGGTTTTCCTACTTACAAAGCATGTAGAGGTCTGTCATTTTTATCATAGGTACACTTCAACTGTGAGAGACGGAATCTAAAACAAAAATCCAGAAAATCACATTGTATGATTTTTAAGTAATTAATTTGCATTTTATTGCATGACATAAGTATTTGATCACCTACCAACCAGTAAGAATTCCGGCTCTCACAGACCTGTTAGTTTTTCTTTAAGAAGCCCTCCTGTTCTCCACTCATTACCTGTATTAACTGCACCTGTTTGAACTCGTTACCTGTATAAAAGGCACCTGTCCACACACTCAATCAAACAGACTCCAACCTCTCCACAATGGCCAAGACCAGAGAGCTGTGTAAGGACATCAGGGATAAATTGTAGACCTGTACAAGGCTGGGATGGGCTACAGGACAATAGCCAAGCAGCTTGGTGAGAAGGCAACAACTGTTGGCACAATTATTAGAAAATGGAAGAAGTTCAAGATGACGGTCAATCACCCTCGGTCTGGGGCTCCATGCAAGATCTCACCTCGTGGGGCATCAATGATCATGAGGAATGTGAGGGATCAGCCCAGAACTACACGGCAGGACCTGGTCAATGACCTGAAGAGAGCTGGGACCACAGTCTCAAAGAAAACCATTAGTAACACACTACGCCGTCATGGATTAAAATCCTGCAGCGCACGCAAGGTCCCCCTGCTCAAGCCAGCGCATGTCCAGGCCCGTCTGAAGTTTGCCAATGACCATCTGGATGATCCAGAGGAGGAATGGGAGAAGGTCATGTGGTCTGATGAGACAAAAATAGAGCTTTTTGCTCTAAACTCCACTCGCCGTGTTTGGAGGAATAGAAGGATGAGTACAACCCCAAGAACACCATCCCAACCGTGAAGCATGGAGGTGGAAACATCATTCTTTGGGGATGCTTTTCTGCAAAGGGGACAGGACGACTGCACCGTATTGAAGGGAGGATGGATGGGGCCATGTATCGCGAGATCTTGACCAACAACCTCCTTCCCTCAGTAAGAGCATTGAAGATGGGTCGTGGCTGGGTCTTCCAGCATGACAACGACCCGAAACACACAGCCAGGGCAACTAAGGAGTGGCTCCGTAAGAAGCATCTCAAGGTCCTGGAGTGGCCTAGCCAGTCTCCAGACCTGAACCCAATAGAAAATCTTTGGAGGGAGCCGAAAGTCCGTATTGCCCAGCGACAGCCCCGAAACCTGAAGGATCTGGAGAAGGTCTGTATGGAGGAGTGGGCCAAAATCCCTGCTGCAGTGTGTGCAAACCTGGTCAAGAACTACAGGAAACGTATGATCTCTGTAATTGCAAACTAAGGTTTCTGTACCAAATATTCAGTTCTGCTTTTCTGATGTATCAAATACTTATGTCATGCAATAAAATGCAAATTAATTACTTAAAAATCATACAATGTGATTTTCTGGATTTTTGTTTTAGATTCCGTCTCTCACAGTTGAAGTGTACCTATGATAAAAATTACAGACCTCTACATGCTTTGTAAGTAGGAAAACCTGCAAAATTGTCAGTGTATCAAATACTTGTTCTCCCCACTGTATATATATATACGTATGTGATCTGTCCAAATAAAATAAAAATCCACCACCATTTTGGGATTTTTGGACAATTTAGGATGTTGCACACCACGTTCAAAAACACAACAAATTGTCTTCTATTAAGATGGTCATTTTCTTCTCCAGACAGCCTGCCATTAAAGCTAGTTAAGGAGGAAAATTACGCCTATGTGGCCTGAATGGAGGATGCTTTATGTATGAGCCGGTCCATGGGGGACACGAGTGTATTACCGGGAATGCACATACATTCTATCTAGACTATAGTGCAGATCTATCGCCCCATATTGGCTGCCTAGTCCTGCTGTGTCTGTGGAGCTGTGAGTGGTCTGGAACTTGTCCTCGTGTGCTTTCCCAGGCTACAGTCTACTCTACTTCCATTTCTGAGGCATGATCGGGCTGTGATTTAGCACATGGATTGTGTTACACAGGGTTGGTGTGTCTGTGTAGACCTGTGTCTGTTTGTGTGTGTGGGACCATTAGTTCAGCTCTGTGACCGTGGGAAGGGATTTAGTGTACAGCACCATGTTATGTATGGACACTTCAAAGAGATCACACTAATGCTCTTTACTCTTTACTCTCGTTCTCTCTCTCTCTGTCTCTCTCTCTCTCTCTTTCTCTCTGTCTCGCACTCTCTGTCCCTGTCTCTGTCTCTCGCTCTCTCTGTCTCTGTCTCTGTCTCTGTCTCTCTCTCTCTGTTTCTCTCTCCACTTTTCCCTCTCCCTCTCTATCCACTGTGCATTTGCCTTATCAGTTATCACAGTAGGATTTAAGGATCCAATATAACTGTGTGTGTATGTCAGTCTGTGTTGGTGTGCGACCTCCGTGTGAGGGTGTGCACGTGGGTGCATGGCTGCGTGCGTGTGTGTTTGAATTGATCACTACATAGAACCAAGTCAAAACCTTTGAATAGCATTCATAGCCTGTGACTGTACTGGTCTGTTAGTGTGCCTGTTGTCTCCAACAAGCCTTCTCTCCCTAGTACCCCCCTGTTAATCCTAGTATTATATCCAGGCAGGATGATAACTCTACCCAGTACCCCGTGTTAATCCTAGTATTATATCCAGGCAGGATGATAACTCTGCCCAGTACCCCCTGTTAATCCTAGTATTATATCCAGGCAGGATGATAACTCTGCCCAGTACCCCGTGTTAATCCTAGTATGATATCCAGGCAGGATGATAACGCTCCCCAGTACCCCGTGTTAATCCTAGTACTCTACCCAGTACCCCGTGTTAATCCTAGTATTATATCCAGGCAGGATGATAACGCTCCCCAGTACCCCCTGTTAATCCTAGTATTATATCCAGGCAGGATGATAACTCTCCCCAGTACCCCGTGTTAATCCTAGTATTATATCCAAGCAGGATGATAACTCTCCCCAGTACCCCCTGTTAATCCTAGTATTATATCCAGGCAGGATGATAACTCTCCCCAGTACCCCGTGTTAATCCTAGTATTATATCCAGGCAGGATGATAACTCTGCCCAGTACCCCGTGTTAATCCTAGTATTATATCCAGGCAGGATGATAACTCTGCCCAGTACCCCGTGTTAATCCTAGTATGATATCCAGGCAGGATGATAACTCTACCCAGTACCCCGTGTTAATCCTAGTATTATATCCAGGCAGGATGATAACGCTCCCCAGTACCCCCTGTTAATCCTAGTATTATATCCAGGCAGGATGATAACTCTACCCAGTACCCCGTGTTAATCCTAGTATTATATCCAGGCAGGATGATAACTCTGCCCAGTACCCCGTGTTAATCCTAGTATTATATCCAGGCAGGATGATAACTCTCCCCAGTACCCCGTGTTAATCCTAATATTATATCCAGGCAGGATGATAACTCTCCCCAGTACCCCCTGTTAATCCTAGTATTATATCCAGGCAGGCTGATAACTCTGCCCTGTACCCCGTGTTAATCCTAGTATGATATCCAGGCAGGATGATAACTCTACCCAGTACCCCCTGTTAATCCTAGTATTATATCCAGGCAGGATGATAACTCTCCCCAGTACCCCGTGTTAATCATAGTATTATATCCAGGCAGGATGATAACTCTGCCCAGTACCCTGTGTTAATCCTAGTATTATATCCAGGCAGGATGATAACTCTGCCCAGTACCCCCTGTTAATCCTAGTATTATATCCAGGCAGGATGATAACTCTCCCCAGTACCCCGTGTTAATCCTAGTATTATATCCAGGCAGGATGATAACTCTCCCCAGTACCCCGTGTTAATCCTAGTATTATATCCAGGCAGGATGATAACTCTGCCCTGTACCCCGTGTTAATCCTAGTATGATATCCAGGCAGGATGATAACTCTGCCCTGTACCCCCTGTTAATCATAGTATTATATCCAGGCAGGATGATAACTCTGCCCTGTATCTCCTGTTAATCCTAGTATTATATCCAGGCAGGATGATAAAAAATCCCTTTCTGAGGTAAACCGCAGGGACAAGATGTCACGCCCTGACCATAGTAAGCTGTTTTTTCTCTGTGTTGGTTGGGGCGTGATAGTGTCTAGGGTGGGTCATCTAGGGTTTTGTATGTCTATGTTGGCCTGATATGGTTCCCAATCAGAGACAGCTGTTTATCGTTGTCTCTGATTGGGGATCATATTTAGGTAGCCATTTCCCTTTTGTGTTTGTGGGATCTTGACTATGTTTAGTTGCCTGTCTGCACTATTTTGTATAGCTTCACGTTTCGTTTGTGTTTATTGTTTTGTTTTGGAGAGTTTTCAGTTTATTAAAAATATGTGGAACTCTACTCACGCTGCGCCTTGGTCTCACTCATACAACGATCGTGACAGAAGATCCCACCAAAAATGGACCTAGCAGCGTGTACAGGAGGAGTGGACTTGGGAGGAGATCCTGGATGAAAAGGACCCTGGGCGCAGGCTGGGGAGTATCGCCGTCCTAAGGAGGAGATAGAGGCAGCGAAAGCAGAACGGCGACGATACGAGGAGATAGCTCAACGGAGCAAGCACGAGAGGCAACCCCAAGAAAAACATTTTTTTGGGGGGGGGGGGGCACATGGAGCAGTCGGGGGAGCCGAGGAGTGAACCAGAGCCAGTCAGGGAGTCGGATGAGGAGCTCGACGCAAGATTCCGGAGAGAGGTGCTGGCATTGAGAGCGCTGCAGAGCGGGCGTGCTGAGGTGCGTGTCATCAGCCCGGTGCCACCTATACCGGTCCCACGCATCAGGTCTCCAGTGCGCCTTCACAGCCCAGTGCGTCCTGTGCTAGCTGCCCGCACTTGCCGGGCTGGAGTGAGCATCCAGTCAGGAAGGGTTGTGCCAGCTCTGCGCTCTAGACCTCCAGTGCGCCTCCACAGTCCAGTACATCCTGTGCCTCCTCTCCGCACTCGCCCTGAGGTGCGTGTCATCAGCCCAGTGCCACCTATACCGGTCCCACGCATCAGGTCTCCAGTGCGCCTCCACAGTCCAGTACGTCCTGTGCCTCTTCCCCGCACTCGCCCTGAGGTGCGTGTCATCAGCCCGGTGCCACCTATACCGGTCCCACGCATCAGGCCTCCAGTGCGCCTCCACAGTGCGGAGCTTCCGGCGACGGTCCCCAGTCCAGAGCTTCCGGCGACGGTTCCCAGTCCAGAGCTTCCGGCGACGGTTCCCAGTCCAGAGCTTCCGGCGACGGTTCCCAGTCCAGAGCTTCCGGCGACGGTTCCCAGTCCAGAGCTTCCGGCGACGGTTCCCAGTCCAGAGCTTCCGGCGACGGTTCCCAGTCCAGAGCTTCCGGCGACGGTTCCCAGTCCAGAGCTTCCGGCGACTGGTCAAAAAAAAGGAACTTTAGAAAAGACAGACGCAAGGGGAAACCCAATGATAGGCTTGACGAGCAAAACAAACTGGCAACAGACAGACAACACAGGTATAAAAACACAGCGGATAATGAGGGGAGATGGGAGACACCTGGTGGGGGGTGGAGACGAGCACAAAGAACAGGTGAAACAGATCAGGGTGTGACAGCATGTCTGTTTAGTGAGTCTGCCAGATCAGAAAAAGTAGTAATGACCAGGGATGTTCTCTTGATAAGTGTGTGAATTGGACCATTTTCCTGTCCTGTTAAGCATTCAAAATGTTACGAGTACTTTTGGGTGTCAGGGAAAATGTATGCAGTAAAAAGTACATGATTTTCTTTAGGAATGTAAATGCAGTAAAAATATAAGTTGTCCAAAATATAAATAGTAAAGTAAGGAAAGATACACAAATAAAACTACTTAAGTAGTACTATAAAGTATTTTTATTTGAGTATTTTACACAACTGATCTTAACCATGGTAAACGGGTGGCCTAATTTTATTGGCTGTGCGTGAACAACCAACTTATCTACCACAGCAGTAGGACACTATTCGTTTTTATGTCTTTGTACATTTTGTTTTAGATAGAGAGTTAGAAGTGAAAGATAGAAGAGAGTAAATAGCAGCGGGCCAGATGTGAAACCATCCTATAGCTCTATGTGTTCACAGTAGGCAGCGGCTTAGACCACTAGACCACCCTAGGCTATAGTAGGAGACTATGAGATAGTAAGAGTGATTGGTGACCCCTGAACCACAGCTGGGACTGGGTCTTTCTTAGTGTCTGTCTGGTGCAGTGGCCAGTTTAGCATGGCAATCTTGGTGGGGCAAACTCAACAACAACAAAAATGTACATGCATGCCAGCAAAGCCACTACACAACACTAAACAATACATGAATTGCACTATAACAGTGGCAAACGGTGCCCACAAACTGTTAGGGCCTACATAAAGCTGTGCCAACAACAGAGCTTTCTTTTCAGCACCATGGAGTGAATCCTTACCTCTGCTACACCTGCATACCAGCAGAGCCTTGTCTGGCAGCGAAACAGTTCATTCAGCCTCATTTACTGCCTTTCAAAAAACATAGCTGGTATGGCTGATTTGCTTAAACAAATGGGATTTCTACTGACAATTGAGATGTACGACGAGTTGATAAGAGGCAATCCGTAATTTCGATTAAGACATTAATGAGTGAGCTAGGACGAACATAGTCAATATCACTATTGAAATGTACAGCGACAGAATTCATAATCCAGGCTGCATCACATCCGTCCGTGATTGGGAGTCCCACAGGGCGGTGCACAATTGGCCCAGCGTCGTCCGGGTAGGCCGTCATTGTAAATAATGATTTGTTCTTAACTGACTTTTCTAGTTAAATAAAGGTTAAATAAAATAAATAACATACAGTATTCTCCCTGTACACCAAGTCAGAACCGTAGGATAAATAAAGGAGGCATACAAGCAGACAATGAAAGCTCTTACAATATTCTATGATTACATTTCTCTAAAACAGGTTATAGGCTACATGTGCCAGAACAGTAGGCTAAGTTTTGAGGGAGAAAGGGACCAAATTATTAGGGTGAGGCACATGGACTACTAACAGCTTACTACACAACATACACTTAGTATTACTTTTTTAGCTATAGACCGTATACATATCTCCCAGGGGGCAGTAGGGATGACCAGGAATGTTCTCTTGATAAGTGTGTGAATTAGGCAATTTTCCTGTCCTGCTAAGCATTCAAAATGTAACGTGTACTTTTGGGTGTCAAGGAAAATGTATGGAGTAAAAAGTACATAATTGTCTTTAGGAATGTAGTGAAGTAAAAGTAAAATTTATCAAAAATATAAATAGTAAAGTACAGATACACAAAAAAACTACTACTTAAGTAGTACTTTCAAGTATTTTTACTTAAGTACTTTACACCACTGTAACTGTACCAGACAGGGGGAGACAAGGCAGACGGTGAAAAGATCGCCAGGTGGAACCCAAGCAGCAGTGCAGCAGGCAACGGGAGTAGGTGTCACACCCACTTGGGAGATGCTTTTTTCAGGAGGCAGATTCATTGTAGAAAATCCCAGCTAACGTAGCTAGCAAGTCTCTATCCACCATTTTTTTCCATGTGGAAAAGGAAGTTGTTAGCTAGCTATATCTCTTCAGTTTCGGCGAATGGTCCTTTACGACGTCCAAACGAAGTTGTCCTGTGGCTGTTGTATTTTGGAGATTTGCGAGGAGGATGTCTTCTGATGTGATCAATTCAAAAATATTGTTTTTTATTGAGGTAATTTACATTTGAAGTATCCCGGCTGCTTATCAGTTCAAAATAGAGATGAATCCAGTGGCTACTGTATTGTAATGACCTCTGCACAGAGGGAGGGGGCTTCAAAGGCCTCTGCATTTGGGTGGGGGAGGCTATGAAACTCTGCTGCCATAGTTGGGCTGAAGAGCTTTGACACCTCTCACTTCACACCTCAGTGCTAATTGAAGTTGCACAAGGATCTGTTCTGTCCTAGCAAGCTTGGTAGCCTTAACTTAGCATTCAGTCTTTATAAAGTAAAATATATCATTGTACTTGATTGATTCTTGGCTTTAAAAGTAGCTTCAGACTGAACATTACTCACTCTGCCCCTGAACAGGCAGTTAACCCACTGTTCCTAGGCCGTCATTGAAAATAAGAATTTGTTCTTAACTGACTTGCCTATTTAAATAAAGATAAAATAAACTCAGTTCCAGGTGGCATGGTGTTTTCAGGGTTCTTGTGCTTCTTTTGCTGGTCGTTGGTTTGCCAGTGCATTTGCTGTATAGACCTTGGAAATAAGAATCTAACCACACCTACCTACTGGCCTGATCCTTAACCACACCTACCTACTGGCCTGATCCAGTAGGTAGCAGTAGCATGTCATTTTGTCCAAAATCAGGTTGTAGGTTTGGAGTTTTGATTTGCAGGGAAGGTTATGTTGTGGTGGGTAGTATCCTGTATATGTCCAAGTTTATCTAACTCAAAATCTATCTTTTTGCCTATGATGTGGAATGTAGTCAAGCTCCACCGTGGGGCCTATATAAAATTCCCAGTCAAGATCCATGCCTCCACCACAAGGCCTATCAGATTCCCAGCCCTGCTCTGTTCTGTCATGGGACTCTTTGATCTTGTTTCACCGTGAACATGTGCAATGTAGCTCCGCCATAGGGCCTTTGCAATGTAATGTAATATGACTGACTGGGCATACAACTCCGCTGTGGGAACCAGGACATTTAAACTGTGTGTGTGTGTGTGTGTGTGTGTGTGTGTGTGTGTGTGTGTGTGTGTGTGTGTGTGTATGCATGTCCGTGAGTTTTTGGCTGTGTGTATGTGTGTGTGTGGACTGTGAGAAATAACAGGGTTTTGGAACTCTGTCCTCAGTGGGCATGTAATTACCCTCTCTGATGGGCAGGGTTATATGATCTAGCTGCGCTTTGGGGGCTACAGCTGCGTCGTGGGGCCTATAACGTATGTCTCCTCCCAGCTCCACCGTGGGGCCTTGACATTTGGTCTCTCTCTATGCAAAGTGTGAGTTATGTGGTAATGTTCTGGAGCCCTTGAGAATTGAGGGCTCATACTCCTCCTACACGATGAAGCCTGATATGTGATCTCTTATCCCCTGATGTAAAGCATGTTAAACACCCTGTAGCACTTCCATGGGGAATATGCTTATTGTATATAGCACAGTAAAGGGTTATCAGTCTACATTCTGCAATCATTGGACTAATAATATATTGATACAATTCTCTCTGTCCTCTTCAAAACAGCCACATGGACCCAACAGACAGCCAGGGTGAATATGTCAAGGTAAGACATATGTTTTTCTTATCCCTCGTGTCTGTCTATCTGTCTATGCTGGTTCTGCTAGTGTCAGTGGCCCTACTCAGAAGGCCCAGAAATGGCTTCAGCAGTCCACACAGCATCTGAGAAAAGGAAGGGATTGGGAGATAACAACCCATCTAAGCAGTGGTGACCAGTTAGTAAGAGCGTCAAGAAAAGAAAACGCGAAGCGGATATATCTTCTTTAAGAAAACAGCCCTGATGTTGGAAACAGACATCATTATGTTGTCATCCAAAGTCACATGTATTTATTTTCCAAGCTACAGTATATATATAATATATAATATATATAATATAGCACACAATATTTTACATGCAGCAGGTTTTTAGAGGACCAAAGAGTTTGGTCTGCTTTGTGTTTTCATTTCTGCCATGGAAAACATATTGTGATACTTGGTACCGTCCTAGCCCTCCCATTTAGTGTCCGTGTGAGTTGAATGTGTTGATATTTCTAGTGGGGTTATAGGGGACCAGGCCAGTAGGTAGGTGTGGTTCTGGACCAGGCCAGTAGGTAGGTGTGGTTGGGTTATAGGGGACCAGTGTGTTGATCTGCTTTGGCTTTGTAGTGAGGTTTAAGGGGAGCTCTATTTAAGCTCCTGACTCCAGGGACTGTGTTTGTAATGTTAGACTCAGGGGTTTCACCGCTCTGCTCGCCTCTCTGCTCGGGTTCAATGGGTTGGATGGTGTTTGTGGAATACACTCTTCAAACTCTCCAAATACTCTCTTGTTTTGTGTTGAATGTAGATTTAAATAAGTCTCTACGCTTAAAGTGTTAAAGTGGCTTCACTAATCATAATATACGACTGTGTAGAATTCATTTTAGAACTGGATCATTTATACTGAAGGGTCTTTAATTTAAAAAAGCACTTTATTTATATTGGACTATCATTGTAATGTGGTCTTTGAAATGTAATTCTAGGTGATTATAGCCCTGTGATTCTGCAGTTAGGCCCATTTCAGCAGTCTCTCTCAGCGTTTAGCCTAATTCATTCTGCCATTAAGGAAATTGAATCCAAAGCGAACAGCGCTGCTTCAGCACTTCTGGGTTCCAGGCCAGTAGGTAGGTGTGGTTCTGGACCAAGCCAGTAGGTAGGTGTGGTTCTGGACCAGGCCAGTAGGTAGGTGTGGTTAAGGACCATGCCAGTAGGTAGGTAGGTGTGGTTAAGGACCAGGCCAGTAGGTAGGTAGGTGTGGTTAAGGACCAGGCCAGTAGGTAGGTAGGTGTGGTTAAGGACCAGGCCAGTAGGTAGGTGTGGTTAAGTATCAGGCCAGTAGGTAGGTGTGGTTAAGGACCAGGCCAGTAGGTAGGTGTGGTTCTGGACCAGGCCAGTAGGTAGGAGTGGTTAAGGACCAGGCCAGTAGGTAGGTGTGGTTCTGGACCAGGCCAGTAGGTAGGTGTGGTTAAGGACCAGGCCATTAGGTAGCTGTGGTTCTGGATCAGGCCAGTAGGTAGGTGTGGTTCTGGACCAGGCCAGTAGGTAGGTATGGTTCTGGACCAGGCCAGTAGATAGGTGTGGTTAAGAACCAGGCCAGTAGGTAGGTGTGGTTAATGACCAGGCCAGTAGCTAGGTGTGGTTAAGGACCAGGTCAGTAGGTAGGTGTGGTTAAGGACCAGGTCAGTAGGTAGGTGTGGTTAAGGACCAGGCCAGTAGGTAGGTGTGGTTAAGGACCAGGCCAGTAGGTAGGTGTGGTTAAGGACCAGGCCAGTAGGTAGCTGTGGTTCTGGATCAGGCCAGTAGGTAGGTGTGGTTCTGGATCAGGCCAGTAGGTAGGTGTGGTTAAGGATCAGGCCAGTAGGTAGCTGTGGTTCTGGATCAGGCCAGTAGGTAGGTGTGGTTCTGGATCAGGCCAGTAGGTAGGTGTGGTTCTGGATCAGGCCAGTAGGTAGGTGTGGTTAAGGACCAGGCCAGTAGGTAGGTGTGGTTAAGGACCAGGCCAGTAGGTAGGTGTGGTTAAGGACCAGGCCATTAGGTAGCTGTTGTTCTGGATCAGGCCAGTAGGTAGGTGTGGTTCTGTACCAGGCCAGTAGGTAGGTGTGGTTCTGGACCAGGCCAGTAGGTAGGTGTGGTTAAGAACCAGGCCAGTAGGTAGGTGTGGTTAAGGACGTGGCCAGTAGCTAGGTGTGGTTAAGGACCAGGTCAGTAGGTAGGTGTGGTTAAGGACCAGGCCAGTAGGTAGGTGTGGTTCTGGACCAGGCCAGTAGGTAGGTGTGGTTCTGGACCAGGCCAGTAGGTAGCTGTGGTTCTGGATCAGGCCAGTAGGTAGGTGTGGTTCGTTACCAGGCCAGTAGGTAGGTTTGGTTCTGGATCAGGCCAGTAGGTAGGTGTGGTTAAGGATCAGGCCAGTAGTTAGCTGTGGTTCTGGATCAGGCCAGTAGGTAGGTGTGGTTCTGGATCAGGCCAGTAGGTAGGTGTGGTTAAGGACCAGGCCAATAGGTAGGTGTGGTTAAGGACCAGGCCAGTAGGTAGGTGTGGTTAAGGACCAGGCCAGTAGGTAGGTGTGGTAAAGGACCAGGCCAGTAGATAGGTGTGGTTAAGGACCAGGCCAGTAGGTAGGTGTGGTTCTGGATCAGGCCAGTAGGTAGGTGTGGTTCTGGATCAGGCCAGTAGGTAGCTGTGGTTCTGGATCAGGCCAGTGGGTAGGTGTGGTTCTGGATCAGGCCAGTAGGTAGCTGTGGTTCTGGATCAGGCCAGTAGGTAGCTGTGGTTCTGGATCAGGCCAGTAGGTAGTTGTGGTTAAGGACCAGGCCAGTAGGTAGGTGAGGTTCTGGATCAGGCCAGTAGATAGGTGTGGTTAAGGACCAGGCCAGTAGGTAGGTGTGGTTCTGGATCAGGCCAGTAGGTAGGTGTGGTTAAGAACCAGGCCAGTAGGTAGGTGTGGTTAAGGATCAGGCCAGTAGGTAGGTGTGGTTAAGGATCAGGCCAGTAGGTAGGTGTGGTTCTGGATCAGGCCAGTAGATAGGTGAGGTTCAGGATCAGGCCAATAGGTAGCTGTTGTTCTGGATCAGGCCACTAGGTAGGTGAGGTTCAGGATCAGGCCAGTAGGTAGCTGAGGTTCTGGATCAGGCCAGTATGTAGCTGTGGTTCTGGATCAGGCCAGTAGGTAGGTGATGTTCAGGATCAGGCCAGTAGGTAGCTGAGGTTCTGGATCAGGCCAGTAGTTAGGTGAGGTTAAGGACCAGGCCAGTAGGTAGGTGAGGTTCGGGATCAGGCCAGTAGGTAGCTGTGGTTCTGGATCAGGCCAGTAGTTAGGTGAGGATAAGGACCAGGCCAGTAGGTAGGTGTGGTTCTGGATCAGGCCAGTAGGTATGTGAGGTTAAGGACCAGGCCAGTAGGTAGGTGAGGTTCAGGATCAGGCCAGTAGGTAGGTGTGGTTAAGGACCAGGCCAGTAGGTAGGTGAGGTTCAGGATCAGGCCAGTAGGTAGGTGTGGTTAAGAACCAGGCCAGTAGGTAGGTGTGGTTAAGAACCAGGCCAGTAGCTAGGTGTGGTTAAGGACCAGGCCATTAGGTAGCTGTTGTTCTGGATCAGGCCAGTAGGTAGCTGTGGTTCTGGATCAGGCCAGTAGGTAGGTGAGGTTCAGGATCAGGCCAGTAGGTAGCTGAGGTTCTGGATCAGGCCAGTAGGTAGGTGTGGTTAAGGACCAGGCCAGTAGGTAGGTGTGGTTAAGGACCAGGCCAGTAGGTAGGTGTGGTTCTGGACCAGGCCAGTAGGTAGGTGTGGTTAAGGACCAGGCCATTAGGTAGCTTTGGTTTTGGATCAGGCCAGTAGGTAGGTGTGGTTCTGGACCAGGCCAGTAGGTAGGTATGGTTCTGGACCAGGCCAGTAGATAGGTGTGGTTAAGAACCAGGCCAGTAGGTAGGTGTGGTTAAGGACCAGGCCAGTAGCTAGGTGTGGTTAAGGACCAGGTCAGTAGGTAGGTGTGGTTAAGGACCAGGTCAGTAGGTAGGTGTGGTTAAGGACCAGGCCAGTAGGTAGGTGTGGTTAAGGACCAGGCCAGTAGGTAGCTGTGGTTCTGGATCAGGCCAGTAGGTAGGTGTGGTTCTGGATCAGGCCAGTAGGTAGGTGTGGTTAAGGATCAGGCCAGTAGGTAACTGTGGTTCTGGATCAGGCCAGTAGGTAGGTGTGGTTCTGGATCAGGCCAGTAGGTAGGTGTGGTTCTGGATCAGGCCAGTAGGTAGGTGTGGTTAAGGACCAGGCCAGTAGGTAGGTGTGGTTAAGGACCAGGCCAGTAGGTAGGTGTGGTTAAGGACCAGGCCATTAGGTAGCTGTTGTTCTGGATCAGGCCAGTAGGTAGGTGTGGTTCTGTACCAGGCCAGTAGGTAGGTGTGGTTCTGGACCAGGCCAGTAGGTAGGTGTGGTTAAGAACCAGGCCAGTAGGTAGGTGTGGTTAAGGACCAGGCCAGTAGCTAGGTGTGGTTAAGGACCAGGTCAGTAGGTAGGTGTGGTTAAGGACCAGGCCAGTAGGTAGGTGTGGTTAAGGACCAGGCCAGTAGGTAGCTGTGGTTCTGGATCAGGCCAGTAGGTAGGTGTGGTTCGTTACCAGGCCAGTAGGTAGGTTTGGTTCTGGATCAGGCCAGTAGGTAGGTGTGGTTAAGGATCAGGCCAGTAGGTAGCTGTGGTTCTGGATCAGGCCAGTAGGTAGGTGTGGTTCTGGATCAGGCCAGTAGGTAGGTGTGGTTAAGGACCAGGCCAATAGGTAGGTGTGGTTAAGGACCAGGCCAGTAGGTAGGTGTGGTTAAGGACCAGGCCAGTAGGTAGGTGTGGTTAAGGACCAGGCCAGTAGATAGGTGTGGTTAAGGACCAGGCCAGTAGGTAGGTGTGGTTCTGGATCAGGCCAGTAGGTAGGTGTGGTTCTGGATCAGGCCAGTAGGTAGGTGTGGTTAAGGACCAGGCCAATAGGTAGGTGTGGTTAAGGACCAGGCCAGTAGGTAGGTGTGGTTAAGGACCAGGCCAGTAGGTAGGTGTGGTTAAGGACCAGGCCAGTAGATAGGTGTGGTTAAGGACCAGGCCAGTAGGTAGGTGTGGTTCTGGATCAGGCCAGTAGGTAGGTGTGGTTCTGGATCAGGCCAGTAGGTAGCTGTGGTTCTGGATCAGGCCAGTAGGTAGGTGTGGTTCTGGATCAGGCCAGTAGGTAGCTGTGGTTCTGGATCAGGCCAGTAGGTAGCTGTGGTTCTGGATCAGGCCAGTAGGTAGGTGAGGTTCTGGATCAGGCCAGTAGGTAGGTGTGGTTAAGGACCATGCCAGTAGGTAGGTGTGGTTCTGGATCAGGCCAGTAGGTAGGTGTGGTTAAGAACCAGGCCAGTAGGTAGGTGTGGTTAAGGATCAGGCCAGTAGGTAGGTGGGGTTAAGGATCAGGCCAGTAGGTAGGTGTGGTTCTGGATCAGGCCAGTAGATAGGTGAGGTTCAGGATCAGGCCAATAGGTAGCTGTTGTTCTGGATCAGGCCACTAGGTAGGTGAGGTTCAGGATCAGGCCAGTAGGTAGCTGAGGTTCTGGATCAGGCCAGTAGGTAGCTGTGGTTCTGGATCAGGCCAGTAGGTAGGTGAGGTTCAGGATCAGGCCAGTAGGTAGCTGAGGTTCTGGATCAGGCCAGTAGTTAGGTGAGGTTAAGGACCAGGCCAGTAGGTAGGTGAGGTTCAGGATCAGGCCAGTAGGTAGGTGCCGTTCTGGATCAGGCAAGTAGGTAGGTGAGGTTCGGGATCAGGCCAGTAGGTAGCTGTGGTTCTGGATCAGGCCAGTAGGTAGGTGAGGATAAGGACCAGGCCAGTAGGTAGGTGTGGTTCTGGATCAGGCCAGTAGGTAGGTGAGGTTAAGGACCAGGCCAGTAGGTAGCTGTGGTTCTGGAGCAGGCCAGTAGGTAGGTGAGGATCAGGATCAGGCCAGTAGGTATGTGAGGTTAAGGACCAGGCCAGTAGGTAGGTGAGGTTCAGGATCAGGCCAGTAGGTAGGTGTGGTTAAGGACCAGGCCAGTAGGTAGGTGAGGTTCAGGATCAGGCCAGTAGGTAGGTGTGGTTAAGAACCAGGCCAGTAGGTAGGTGTGGTTAAGAACCAGGCCAGTAGCTAGGTGTGGTTAAGGACCAGGTCAGTAGGTAGGTGTGGTTAAGGACCAGGTCAGTAGGTAGGTGTGGTTAAGGACCAGGCCAGTAGGTAGGTGTGGTTAAGGACCAGGCCAGTAGGTAGGTGTGGTTAAGGACCAGGCCAGTAGGTAGCTGTGGTTCTGGATCAGGCCAGTAGGTAGGTGTGGTTCGTGACCAGGCCAGTAGGTAGGTGTGGTTCT
Source organism: Salvelinus alpinus (assembly GCF_045679555.1). Classification (NCBI taxonomy): domain Eukaryota; kingdom Metazoa; phylum Chordata; class Actinopteri; order Salmoniformes; family Salmonidae; genus Salvelinus; species Salvelinus alpinus. Next base: position 107,683,033 of record NC_092086.1, read on the forward strand.
GGATCAGGCCAGTAGGTAGGTGTGGTTAAGGACCAGGCCAGTAGGTAGGTGTGGTTAAGGACCAGGCCAGTAGGTAGGTGTGGTTAAGGACCAGGCCAGTAGGTAGGTGTGGTTAAGGACCAGGCCAGTAGATAGGTGTGGTTAAGGACCAGGCCAGTAGGTAGGTGTGGTTCTGGATCAGGCCAGTAGGTAGGTGTGGTTAAGGATCAGGCCAGTAGGTAGCTGTGGTTCTGGATCAGGCCAGTAGGTAGGTGTGGTTCTGGATCAGGCCAGTAGGTAGGTGTGGTTCTGGATCAGGCCAGTAGGTAGGTGTGGTTAAGGACCAGGCCAGTAGGTAGGTGTGGTTAAGGACCAGGCCAGTAGGTAGGTGTGGTTCTGGATCAGGCCAGTAGGTAGGTGTGGTTAAGAACCAGGCGAGTAGGTAGGTGTGGTTAAGGATCAGGCCAGTAGGTAGGTGTGGTTAAGGATCAGGCCAGTAGGTAGGTGTGGTTCTGGATCAGGCCAGTAGATAGGTGAGGTTCAGGATCAGGCCAATAGGTAGCTGTTGTTCTGGATCAGGCCACTAGGTAGGTGAGGTTCAGGATCAGGCCAGTAGGTACTGAGGTTCTGGATCAGGCCAGTAGGTAGCTGTGGTTCTGGATCAGGCCAGTAGGTAGGTGAGGTTCAGGATCAGGACAGTAGGTAGCTGAGGTTCTGGATCAGGCCAGTAGTTAGGTGGGGTTAAGGACCAGGCCAGTAGGTAGGTGAGGTTCAGGATCAGGCCAGTAGGTAGGTGCGGTTCTGGATCAGGCAAGTAGGTAGGTGAGGTTCTGGATCAGGCCAGTAGGTAGCTGTGGTTCTGGATCAGGCCAGTAGGTAGGTGAGGTTCAGGATCAGGACAGTAGGTAGCTGAGGTTCTGGATCAGGCCAGTAGTTAGGTGGGGTTAAGGACCAGGCCAGTAGGTAGGTGAGGTTCAGGATCAGGCCAGTAGGTAGGTGCGGTTCTGGATCAGGCAAGTAGGTAGGTGAGGTTCGGGATCAGGCCAGTAGGTAGCTGTGGTTCTGGATCAGGCCAGTAGGTAGGTGAGGATAAGGACCAGGCCAGTAGCTAGGTGTGGTTCTGGATCAGGCCAGTAGGTAGGTGAGGTTAAGGACCAGGCCAGTAGGTAGCTGTGGTTCTGGAGCAGGCCAGTAGGTAGGTGAGGATCAGGATCAGGCCAGTAGGTATGTGAGGTTAAGGACCAGGCCAGTAGGTAGGTGAGGTTCAGGATCAGGCCAGTAGGTAGGTGTGGTTAAGGACCAGGCCAGTAGGTAGGTGAGGTTCAGGATCAGGCCAGTAGGTAGGTGTGGTTAAGAACCAGGCCAGTAGGTAGGTGTGGTTAAGAACCAGGCCAGTAGCTAGGTGTGGTTAAGGACCAGGCCAGTAGGTAGGTGTGGTTAAGAACCAGGCCAGTAGGTAGGTGTGGTTAAGGACCAGGTCAGTAGGTAGGTGTGGTTAAGGATCAGGCCAGTAGGTAGCTGTGGTTCTGGATCAGGCCAGTAGGTAGGTGTGGTTCTGGATCAGGTCAGTAGGTAGCTGTGGTTCTGGATCAGGCCAGTAGGTAGGTGTGGTTAAGGACCAGGCCAGTAGGTAGGTGTGGTTAAGGACCAGGCCAGTAGGTAGGTGTGGTTCTGGATCAGGCCAGTAGGTAGGTGTGGTTAAGAACCAGGCGAGTAGGTAGGTGTGGTTAAGGATCAGGCCAGTAGGTAGGTGTGGTTAAGGATCAGGCCAGTAGGTAGGTGTGGTTCTGGATCAGGCCAGTAGATAGGTGAGGTTCAGGATCAGGCCAATAGGTAGCTGTTGTTCTGGATCAGGCCACTAGGTAGGTGAGGTTCAGGATCAGGCCAGTAGGTACTGAGGTTCTGGATCAGGCCAGTAGGTAGCTGTGGTTCTGGATCAGGCCAGTAGGTAGGTGAGGTTCAGGATCAGGCCAGTAGGTAGCTGAGGTTCTGGATCAGGCCAGTAGTTAGGTGAGGTTAAGGACCAGGCCAGTAGGTAGGTGAGGTTCAGGATCAGGCCAGTAGGTAGGTGCGGTTCTGGATCAGGCAAGTAGGTAGGTGAGGTTCGGGATCAGGCCAGTAGGTAGCTGTGGTTCTGGATCAGGCCAGTAGGTAGGTGAGGATAAGGACCAGGCCAGTAGGTAGGTGTGGTTCTGGATCAGGCCAGTAGGTAGGTGAGGTTAAGGACCAGGCCAGTAGGTAGGTGAGGTTCAGGATCAGGCCAGTAGGTAGGTGTGGTTAAGGACCAGGCCAGTAGGTAGGTGAGGTTCAGGATCAGGCCAGTAGGTATGTGAGGTTAAGGACCAGGCCAGTAGGTAGGTGAGGTTCAGGATCAGGCCAGTAGGTAGGTGTGGTTAAGGACCAGGCCAGTAGGTAGGTGAGGTTCAGGATCAGGCCAGTAGGTAGGTGTGGTTAAGAACCAGGCCAGTAGGTAGGTGTGGTTAAGAACCAGGCCAGTAGCTAGGTGTGGTTAAGGACCAGGCCAGTAGGTAGGTGTGGTTAAGAACCAGGCCAGTAGGTAGGTGTGGTTAAGGACCAGGTCAGTAGGTAGGTGTGGTTAAGGACCAGGCCAGTAGGTAGGTGTGGTTAAGGACCAGGCCAGTAGGTAGGTGTGGTTAAGGACCAGGCCAGTAGGTAGCTGTGGTTCTGGATCAGGCCAGTAGGTAGGTGTGGTTCGTGACCAGGCCAGTAGGTAGGTGTGGTTCTGGATCAGGCCAGTAGGTAGGTGTGGTTAAGGACCAGGCCAGTAGGTAGGTGTGGTTAAGGACCAGGCCAGTAGGTAGGTGTGGTTAAGGACCAGGCCAGTAGATAGGTGTGGTTAAGGACCAGGCCAGTAGGTAGGTGTGGTTCTGGATCAGGCCAGTAGGTAGCTGTGGTTCTGGATCAGGCCAGTAGGTAGGTGTGGTTAAGGACCAGGCCAGTAGGTAGGTGTGGTTCTGGATCAGGCCAGTAGGTAGCTGTGGTTAAGGACCAGGCCAGTAGGTAGGTGTGGTTAAGAACCAGGCCAGTAGGTAGGTGTGGTTAAGGACCAGGCCAGTAGCTAGGTGTGGTTAAGGACCAGGTCAGTAGGTAGGTGTGGTTAAGGACCAGGCCAGTAGGTAGGTGTGGTTAAGGACCAGGCCAGTAGGTAGGTGTGGTTCGTTACCAGGCCAGTAGGTAGGTGTGGTTAAGGACCAGGCCAGTAGGTAGGTTTGGTTCTGGATCAGGCCAGTAGGTAGGTGTGGTTAAGGACCAGGCCAGTAGGTAGCTGTGGTTCTGGATCAGGCCAGTAGGTAGGTGTGGTTCGTTACCAGGCCAGTAGGTAGGTTTGGTTCTGGATCAGGCCAGTAGGTAGGTGTGGTTAAGGATCAGGCCAGTAGGTAGCTGTGGTTCTGGATCAGGCCAGTAGGTAGGTGTGGTTCTGGATCAGGCCAGTAGGTAGGTGTGGTTAAGGACCAGGCCAATAGGTAGGTGTGGTTAAGGACCAGGCCAGTAGGTAGGTGTGGTTAAGGACCAGGCCAGTAGGTAGGTGTGGTTAAGGACCAGGCCAGTAGATAGGTGTGGTTAAGGACCAGGCCAGTAGGTAGGTGTGGTTCTGGATCAGGCCAGTAGGTAGGTGTGGTTCTGGATCAGGCCAGTAGGTAGCTGTGGTTCTGGATCAGGCCAGTAGGTAGGTGTGGTTCTGGATCAGGCCAGTAGGTAGCTGTGGTTCTGGATCAGGCCAGTAGGTAGCTGTGGTTCTGGATCAGGCCAGTAGGTAGGTGAGGTTCTGGATCAGGCCAGTAGGTAGGTGTGGTTAAGGACCAGGCCAGTAGGTAGCTGTGGTTCTGGATCAGGCCAGTAGGTAGGTGTGGTTAAGGACCAGGCCAGTAGGTAGGTGTGGTTAAGGACCAGGCCAGTAGGTAGGTGTGGTTAAGGACCAGGCCAGTAGGTAGGTGTGGTTAAGAACCAGGCCAGTAGGTAGGTGTGGTTAAGGACCAGGCCAGTAGCTAGGTGTGGTTAAGGACCAGGTCAGTAGGTAGGTGTGGTTAAGGACCAGGCCAGTAGGTAGGTGTGGTTAAGGACCAGGCCAGTAGGTAGCTGTGGTTCTGGATCAGGCCAGTAGGTAGGTGTGGTTCGTTACCAGGCCAGTAGGTAGGTTTGGTTCTGGATCAGGCCAGTAGGTAGGTGTGGTTAAGGATCAGGCCAGTAGGTAGCTGTGGTTCTGGATCAGGCCAGTAGGTAGGTGTGGTTCTGGACCAGGCCAGTAGGTAGGTGAGGTTAAGGACCAGGCCAGTAGGTAGGTGTGGTTAAGGACCAGGCCAGTAGGTAGGTGTGGTTAAGGACCAGGCCAGTAGGTAGGTGTGGTTAAGGACCAGGCCAGTAGATAGGTGTGGTTAAGGACCAGGCCAGTAGGTAGGTGTGGTTCTGGATCAGGCCAGTAGGTAGGTGTGGTTCTGGATCAGGCCAGTAGGTAGCTGTGGTTCTGGATCAGGCCAGTAGGTAGCTGTGGTTCTGGATCAGGCCAGTAGGTAGCTGTGGTTCTGGATCAGGCCAGTAGGTAGGTGAGGTTCTGGATCAGGCCAGTAGGTAGATGTGGTTAAGGACCAGGCCAGTAGGTAGGTGTGGTTCTGGATCAGGCCAGTAGGTAGGTGTGGTTAAGAACCAGGCCAGTAGGTAGGTGTGGTTAAGGATCAGGCCAGTAGGTAGGTGTGGTTAAGGATCAGGCCAGTAGGTAGGTGTGGTTCTGGATCAGGCCAGTAGATAGGTGAGGTTCAGGATCAGGCCAATAGGTAGCTGTTGTTCTGGATCAGGCCACTAGGTAGGTGAGGTTCAGGATCAGGCCAGTAGGTAGCTGAGGTTCTGGATCAGGCCAGTAGGTAGCTGTGGTTCTGGATCAGGCCAGTAGGTAGGTGAGGTTCAGGATCAGGCCAGTAGGTAGCTGAGGTTCTGGATCAGGCCAGTAGTTAGGTGAGGTTAAGGACCAGGCCAGTAGGTAGGTGAGGTTCAGGATCAGGCCAGTAGGTAGGTGCGGTTCTGGATCAGGCAAGTAGGTAGGTGAGGTTCGGGAACAGGCCAGTAGGTAGCTGTGGTTCTGGATCAGGCCAGTAGGTAGGTGAGGATAAGGACCAGGCCAGTAGGTAGGTGTGGTTCTGGATCAGGCCAGTAGGTAGGTGAGGTTAAGGACCAGGCCAGTAGGTAGCTGTGGTTCTGGAGCAGGCCAGTAGGTAGGTGAGGATCAGGATCAGGCCAGTAGGTATGTGAGGTTAAGGACCAGGCCAGTAGATAGGTGAGGTTCAGGATCAGGCCAGTAGGTAGGTGTGGTTAAGGACCAGGCCAGTAGGTAGGTGAGGTTCAGGATCAGGCCAGTAGGTAGGTGTGGTTAAGAACCAGGCCAGTAGGTAGGTGTGGTTAAGAACCAGACCAGTAGCTAGGTGTGGTTAAGGACCAGGCCAGTAGGTAGGTGTGGTTAAGAACCAGGCCAGTAGGTAGGTGTGGTTAAGGACCAGGTCAGTAGGTAGGTGTGGTTAAGGACCAGGCCAGTAGGTAGGTGTGGTTAAGGACCAGGCCAGTAGGTAGGTGTGGTTAAGGACCAGGCCAGTAGGTAGCTGTGGTTCTGGATCAGGCCAGTAGGTAGGTGTGGTTCGTGACCAGGCCAGTAGGTAGGTGTGGTTCTGGATCAGGCCAGTAGGTAGGTGTGGTTAAGGACCAGGCCAGTAGGTAGGTGTGGTTAAGGACCAGGCCAGTAGGTAGGTGTGGTTAAGGACCAGGCCAGTAGGTAGGTGTGGTTAAGGACCAGGCCAGTAGATAGGTGTGGTTAAGGACCAGGCCAGTAGGTAGGTGTGGTTCTGGATCAGGCCAGTAGGTAGCTGTGGTTCTGGATCAGGCCAGTAGGTAGGTGTGGTTAAGGACCAGGCCAGTAGGTAGGTGTGGTTAAGAACCAGGCCAGTAGGTAGGTGTGGTTAAGGACCAGGCCAGTAGGTAGGTGTGGTTAAGAACCAGGCCAGTAGGTAGGTGTGGTTAAGGACCAGGCCAGTAGCTAGGTGTGGTTAAGGACCAGGTCAGTAGGTAGGTGTGGTTAAGGACCAGGCCAGTAGGTAGGTGTGGTTAAGGACCAGGCCAGTAGGTAGGTGTGGTTCGTTACCAGGCCAGTAGGTAGGTGTGGTTAAGGACCAGGCCAGTAGGTAGGTGTGGTTCTGGATCAGGCCAGTAGGTAGGTGTGGTTAAGGACCAGGCCAGTAGGTAGCTGTGGTTCTGGATCAGGCCAGTAGGTAGGTGTGGTTCGTTACCAGGCCAGTAGGTAGGTTTGGTTCTGGATCAGGCCAGTAGGTAGGTGTGGTTAAGGATCAGGCCAGTAGGTAGCTGTGGTTCTGGATCAGGCCAGTAGGTAGGTGTGGTTCTGGATCAGGCCAGTAGGTAGGTGTGGTTAAGGACCAGGCCAATAGGTAGGTGTGGTTAAGGACCAGGCCAGTAGGTAGGTGTGGTTAAGGACCAGGCCAGTAGGTAGGTGTGGTTAAGGACCAGGCCAGTAGATAGGTGTGGTTAAGGACCAGGCCAGTAGGTAGGTGTGGTTCTGGATCAGGCCAGTAGGTAGGTGTGGTTCTGGATCAGGCCAGTAGGTAGCTGTGGTTCTGGATCAGGCCAGTAGGTAGCTGTGGTTCTGGATCAGGCCAGTAGGTAGCTGTGGTTCTGGATCAGGCCAGTAGGTAGGTGAGGTTCAGGATCAGGCCAGTAGGTAGCTGAGGTTCTGGATCAGGCCAGTAGTTAGGTGAGGTTAAGGACCAGGCCAGTAGGTAGGTGAGGTTCAGGATCAGGCCAGTAGGTAGGTGCGGTTCTGGATCAGGCAAGTAGGTAGGTGAGGTTCGGGATCAGGCCAGTAGGTAGCTGTGGTTCTGGATCAGGCCAGTAGGTAGGTGAGGATAAGGACCAGGCCAGTAGGTAGGTGTGGTTCTGGATCAGGCCAGTAGGTAGGTGAGGTTAAGGACCAGGCCAGTAGGTAGCTGTGGTTCTGGAGCAGGCCAGTAGGTAGGTGAGGATCAGGATCAGGCCAGTAGGTATGTGAGGTTAAGGACCAGGCCAGCAGGTAGGTGAGGTTCAGGATCAGGCCAGTAGGTAGGTGTGGTTAAGGACCAGGCCAGTAGGTAGGTGAGGTTCAGGATCAGGCCAGTAGGTAGGTGTGGTTAAGAACCAGGCCAGTAGGTAGGTGTGGTTAAGAACCAGACCAGTAGCTAGGTGTGGTTAAGGACCAGGCCAGTAGGTAGGTGTGGTTAAGAACCAGGCCAGTAGGTAGGTGTGGTTAAGGACCAGGTCAGTAGGTAGGTGTGGTTAAGGACCAGGCCAGTAGGTAGGTGTGGTTAAGGACCAGGCCAGTAGGTAGGTGTGGTTAAGGACCAGGCCAGTAGGTAGCTGTGGTTCTGGATCAGGCCAGTAGGTAGGTGTGGTTCGTGACCAGGCCAGTAGGTAGGTGTGGTTCTGGATCAGGCCAGTAGGTAGGTGTGGTTAAGGACCAGGCCAGTAGGTAGGTGTGGTTAAGGACCAGGCCAGTAGGTAGGTGTGGTTAAGGACCAGGCCAGTAGGTAGGTGTGGTTAAGGACCAGGCCAGTAGATAGGTGTGGTTAAGGACCAGGCCAGTAGGTAGGTGTGGTTCTGGATCAGGCCAGTAGGTAGCTGTGGTTCTGGATCAGGCCAGTAGGTAGGTGTGGTTAAGGACCAGGCCAGTAGGTAGGTGTGGTTAAGAACCAGGCCAGTAGGTAGGTGTGGTTAAGGACCAGGCCAGTAGGTAGGTGTGGTTAAGAACCAGGCCAGTAGGTAGGTGTGGTTAAGGACCAGGCCAGTAGCTAGGTGTGGTTAAGGACCAGGTCAGTAGGTAGGTGTGGTTAAGGACCAGGCCAGTAGGTAGGTGTGGTTAAGGACCAGGCCAGTAGGTAGGTGTGGAGCGTTACCAGGCCAGTAGGTAGGTGTGGTTAAGGACCAGGCCAGTAGGTAGGTGTGGTTCTGGATCAGGCCAGTAGGTAGGTGTGGTTAAGGACCAGGCCAGTAGGTAGCTGTGGTTCTGGATCAGGCCAGTAGGTAGGTGTGGTTCGTTACCAGGCCAGTAGGTAGGTTTGGTTCTGGATCAGGCCAGTAGGTAGGTGTGGTTAAGGATCAGGCCAGTAGGTAGCTGTGGTTCTGGATCAGGCCAGTAGGTAGGTGTGGTTCTGGATCAGGCCAGTAGGTAGGTGTGGTTAAGGACCAGGCCAATAGGTAGGTGTGGTTAAGGACCAGGCCAGTAGGTAGGTGTGGTTAAGGACCAGGCCAGTAGGTAGGTGTGGTTAAGGACCAGGCCAGTAGGTAGGTGTGGTTCCGGACCAGGCCAGTAGGTAGGTGTGGTTCTGGATCAGGCCAGTAGGTAGGTGTGGTTCTGGATCAGGCCAGTAGGTAGCTGTGGTTCTGGATCAGGCCAGTAGGTAGCTGTGGTTCTGGATCAGGCCAGTAGGTAGCTGTGGTTCTGGATCAGGCCAGTAGGTAGGTGAGGTTCAGGATCAGGCCAGTAGGTAGCTGAGGTTCTGGATCAGGCCAGTAGTTAGGTGAGGTTAAGGACCAGGCCAGTAGGTAGGTGAGGTTCAGGATCAGGCCAGTAGGTAGGTGCGGTTCTGGATCAGGCAAGTAGGTAGGTGAGGTTCGGGATCAGGCCAGTAGGTAGCTGTGGTTCTGGATCAGGCCAGTAGGTAGGTGAGGATAAGGACCAGGCCAGTAGGTAGGTGAGGTTAAGGACCAGGCCAGTAGGTAGCTGTGGTTCTGGAGCAGGCCAGTAGGTAGGTGAGGATCAGGATCAGGCCAGTAGGTATGTGAGGTTAAGGACCAGGCCAGCAGGTAGGTGAGGTTCAGGATCAGGCCAGTAGGTAGGTGTGGTTAAGGACCAGGCCAGTAGGTAGGTGAGGTTCAGGATCAGGCCAGTAGGTAGGTGTGGTTAAGAACCAGGCCAGTAGGTAGGTGTGGTTAAGAACCAGGCCAGTAGCTAGGTGTGGTTAAGGACCAGGCCAGTAGGTAGGTGTGGTTAAGAACCAGGCCAGTAGGTAGGTGTGGTTAAGGACCAGGCCAGTAGGTAGGTGTGGTTAAGGACCAGGCCAGTAGGTAGGTGTGGTTAAGGACCAGGCCAGTAGGTAGCTGTGGTTCTGGATCAGGCCAGTAGGTAGGTGTGGTTCGTGACCAGGCCAGTAGGTAGGTCTGGTTCTGGATCAGGCCAGTAGGTAGGTGTGGTTAAGGACCAGGCCAGTAGGTAGGTGTGGTTAAGGACCAGGCCAGTAGATAGGTGTGGTTAAGGACCAGGCCAGTAGGTAGGTGTGGTTAAGGACCAGGCCAGTAGATAGGTGTGGTTAAGGACCAGGCCAGTAGGTAGGTGTGGTTCTGGATCAGGCCAATAGGTAGCTGTGGTTCTGGATCAGGCCAGTAGGTAGGTGTGGTTAAGGACCAGGCCAGTAGGTACAGTGGGGAGAACAACTATTTGATACACTGCCGATTTTGCAGGTTTTCCTACTTACAAAGCATGTAGAGGTCTGTAATTTTTATCATAGGTACACTTCAACTGTGAGAGACGGAATCTAAAACAAAAATCCAGAAAATCACATTGTATGATTTTTAAATAATTAATTTGCATTTTATTGCATGACATAAGTATTTGATCACCTACCAACCAGTAAGAATTCCGGCTCTCACAGACCTGTTAGTTTTTCTTTAAGAATCCCTCCTGTTCTCCACTCATTACCTGTATTAACTGCACCTGTTTGAACTCGTTACCTGTATAAAAGACACCTGTCCACACACAATCAAACAGATTCCAACCTCTCCACAATGGCCAAGACCAGAGAGCTGTGTAAGGACATCAGGGATAAAATTGTAGACCTGCACAAGGCTGGGATGGGCTACAGGACAATAGGCAAGCAGCTTGGTGAGAAGGAAACAACTGTTGGCGCAATTATTAGAAAATGGAAGAAGTTCAAGATGACGGTCAATCACCCTCGGTCTGGGGCTCCATGCAAGATTTCACCTCGTGGGGCATCAATGATCATGAGGAAGGTGAGGGATCAGCCCAGAACTACACGGCAGGACCTGGTCAATGACCTGAAGAGAGCTGGGACCACAGTCTCAAAGAAAACCATTAGTAACACACTACGCCGTCATGGATTAAAATCCTGCAGCGCACGCAAGGTCCCCCTGCTTAAGCCAGTGCATGTCCAGGCCTGTCTGAAGTTTGCCAATGACCATCTGGATGATCCAGAGGAGGAATGGGAGAAGGTCATGTGGTCTGATGAGACAAAAATAGAGCTTTTTGGTCTAACTCCACTCGCCGTGTTTGGAGGAAGAAGAAGTATGAGTACAACCCCAAGAACACCATCCCAACCGTGAAGCATGGAGGTGGAAACATCATTCTTTGGGGATGCTTTTCTGCTAAGGGGACAGGACGACTGCACCGTATTGAGGGGAGGATGGATGGGGCCATGTATCGCGAGATCTTGGCCAACAACCTCCTTCCCTCAGTAAGAGCATTGAAGATGGGTCGTGGCTGGGTCTTCCAGCATGACAACGACACGAAGCACACAGCCATGGCAACTAAGGAGTGGCTCCGTAAGAAGCATCTCAAGGTCCTGGAGTGGCCTAGCCAGTCTCCAGACCTGAACCCAATAGAAAATCTTTGGAGGGAGCTGAAAGTCCGTATTGCCCAGCGACAGCCCCGAAACCTGAAGGATCTGGAGAAGATCTGTAGGGAGGAGTGGGCCAAAATCCCTGCTGCAGTGTGTGCAAACCTAGTCAAGAACTACAGGAAACGTATGATCTCTGTAATTGCAAACAAAGGTTTCTGTACCAAATATTAAGTTCTGCTTTTCTGATGTATCAAATACTTATGTCATGCAATAAAATGCAAATTAATTACTTAAAAATCATACAATGTGATTTTCTGGATTTTTGTTTTAGATTCCGTCTCTCATAGTTGAAGTGTACCTATGATAATAATTACAGACCTCTACATGCTTTGTAAGTAGGAAAACCTGCAAAATCGGCAGTGTATCAAATACTTGTTCTCCCCACTGTAGGTGTGGTTCTGGATCAGGCCAGTAGGTAGCTGTGGTTAAGGACCAGGCCAGTAGGTAGGTGTGGTTAAGAACCAGGCCAGTAGGTAGGTGTGGTTAAGGACCAGGCCAGTAGCTAGGTGTGGTTAAGGACCAGGTCAGTAGGTAGGTGTGGTTAAGGACCAGGCCAGTAGGTAGGTGTGGTTAAGGACCAGGCCAGTAGGTAGGTGTGGTTCGTTACCAGGCCAGTAGGTAGGTGTGGTTAAGGACCAGGCCAGTAGGTAGGTGTGGTTCTGGATCAGGCCAGTAGGTAGGTGTGGTTAAGGACCAGGCCAGTAGGTAGCTGTGGTTCTGGATCAGGCCAGTAGGTAGGTGTGGTTCGTTACCAGGCCAGTAGGTAGGTTTGGTTCTGGATCAGGCCAGTAGGTAGGTGTGGTTAAGGATCAGGCCAGTAGGTAGATGTGGTTAAGGACCAGGCCAGTAGGTAGGTGTGGTTAAGGACCAGGCCAGTAGATAGGTGTGGTTAAGGACCAGGCCAGTAGGTAGGTGTGGTTCTGGATCAGGCCAGTAGGTAGGTGTGGTTCTGGATCAGGCCAGTAGGTAGCTGTGGTTCTGGATCAGGCCAGTAGGTAGCCGTGGTTCTGGATCAGGCCAGTAGGTAGCTGTGGTTCTGGATCAGGCCAGTAGGTAGGTGAGGTTCTGGATCAGGCCAGTAGGTAGGTGTGGTTAAGGACCAGGCCAGTAGGTAGGTGTGGTTCTGGATCAGGCCAGTAGGTAGGTGTGGTTAAGAACCAGGCCAGTAGGTAGGTGTGGTTAAGGATCAGGCCAGTAGGTAGGTGTGGTTAAGGATCAGGCCAGTAGGTAGGTGTGGTTCTGGATCAGGCCAGTAGATAGGTGAGGTTCAGGATCAGGCCAATAGGTAGCTGTTGTTCTGGATCAGGCCACTAGGTAGGTGAGGTTCAGGATCAGGCCAGTAGGTAGCTGAGGTTCTGGATCAGGCCAGTAGGTAGCTGTGGTTCTGGATCAGGCCAGTAGGTAGGTGAGGTTCAGGATCAGGCCAGTAGGTAGCTGAGGTTCTGGATCAGGCCAGTAGTTAGGTGAGGTTAAGGACCAGGCCAGTAGGTAGGTGAGGTTCAGGATCAGGCCAGTAGGTAGCTGAGGTTCTGGATCAGGCCAGTAGGTAGCTGTGGTTCTGGATCAGGCCAGTAGATAGGTGAGGTTCAGGATCAGGCCAGTAGGTAGCTGAGGTTCTGGATCAGGCCAGTAGTTAGGTGAGGTTAAGAACCAGGCCAGTAGGTAGGTGAGGTTCAGGATCAGGCCAGTAGGTAGGTGCGGTTCTGGATCAGGCAAGTAGGTAGGTGAGGTTCGGGATCAGGCCAGTAGGTAGCTGTGGTTCTGGATCAGGCCAGTAGGTAGGTGAGGATAAGGACCAGGCCAGTAGGTAGGTGTGGTTCTGGATCAGGCCAGTAGGTAGGTGAGGTTAAGGACCAGGCCAGTAGGTAGCTGTGGTTCTGGAGCAGGCCAGTAGGTAGGTGAAGATCAGGATCAGGCCAGTAGGTATGTGAGGTTAAGGACCAGGCCAGTAGGTAGGTGAGGTTCAGGATCAGGCCAGTAGGTAGGTGTTGTTAAGGACCAGGCCAGTAGGTAGGTGAGGTTCAGGATCAGGCAGTAGGTAGGTGTGGTTAAGAACCAGGCCAGTAGGTAGGTGTGGTTAAGAACCAGCCCAGTAGCTAGGTGGGGTTAAGGACCAGGTCAGTAGGTAGGTGTGGTTAAGGACCAGGCCAGTAGGTAGGTGTGGTTTAGGACCAGGCCAGTAGGTAGGTGTGGTTAAGGACCAGGCCAGTAGGTAGCTGTGGTTCTGGATCAGGCCAGTAGGTAGGTGTGGTTCGTGACCAGGCCAGTAGGTAGGTGTGGTTCTGGATCAGGCCAGTAGGTAGGTGTGGTTAAGGACCAGGCCAGTAGGTAGGTGTGGTTAAGGACCAGGCCAGTAGGTAGGTGTGGTTAAGGACCAGGCCAGTAGGTAGGTGTGGTTAAGGACCAGGCCAGAAGATAGGTGTGGTTAAGGACCAGGCCAGTAGGTAGGTGTGGTTCTGGATCAGGACTGTAGGTAGCTGTGGTTCTGGATCAGGACTGTAGGTAGCTGTGGTTCTGGATCAGGCCAGTAGGTAGGTGTGGTTAAGGACCAGGCCAGTAGGTAGGTGTGGTTAAGAACCAGGCCAGTAGCTAGGTGAGGTTCAGGATCAGGCCAGTAGGTAGGTGCGGTTCTGGATCAGGCAAGTAGGTAGGTGAGGTTCGGGATCAGGCCAGTAGGTAGCTGTGGTTCTGGATCAGGCCAGTAGGTAGGTGAGGATAAGGACCAGGCCAGTAGGTAGGTGAGGTTAAGGACCAGGCCAGTAGGTAGCTGTGGTTCTGGAGCAGGCCAGTAGGTAGGTGAGGATCAGGATCAGGCCAGTAGGTATGTGAGGTTAAGGACCAGGCCAGCAGGTAGGTGAGGTTCAGGATCAGGCCAGTAGGTAGGTGTGGTTAAGGACCAGGCCAGTAGGTAGGTGAGGTTCAGGATCAGGCCAGTAGGTAGGTGTGGTTAAGAACCAGGCCAGTAGGTAGGTGTGGTTAAGAACCAGGCCAGTAGTTAGGTGTGGTTAAGGACCAGGCCAGTAGGTAGGTGTGGTTAAGAACCAGGCCAGTAGGTAGGTGTGGTTAAGGACCAGGCCAGTAGGTAGGTGTGGTTAAGGACCAGGCCAGTAGGTAGGTGTGGTTAAGGACCAGGCCAGTAGGTAGCTGTGGTTCTGGATCAGGCCAGTAGGTAGGTGTGGTTCGTGACCAGGCCAGTAGGTAGGTCTGGTTCTGGATCAGGCCAGTAGGTAGGTGTGGTTAAGGACCAGGCCAGTAGGTAGGTGTGGTTAAGGACCAGGCCAGTAGATAGGTGTGGTTAAGGACCAGGCCAGTAGGTAGGTGTGGTTAAGGACCAGGCCAGTAGATAGGTGTGGTTAAGGACCAGGCCAGTAGGTAGGTGTGGTTCTGGATCAGGCCAATAGGTAGCTGTGGTTCTGGATCAGGCCAGTAGGTAGGTGTGGTTAAGGACCAGGCCAGTAGGTACAGTGGGGAGAACAACTATTTGATACACTGCCGATTTTGCAGGTTTTCCTACTTACAAAGCATGTAGAGGTCTGTAATTTTTATCATAGGTACACTTCAACTGTGAGAGACGGAATCTAAAACAAAAATCCAGAAAATCACATTGTATGATTTTTAAATAATTAATTTGCATTTTATTGCATGACATAAGTATTTGATCACCTACCAACCAGTAAGAATTCCGGCTCTCACAGACCTGTTAGTTTTTCTTTAAGAATCCCTCCTGTTCTCCACTCATTACCTGTATTAACTGCACCTGTTTGAACTCGTTACCTGTATAAAAGACACCTGTCCACACACAATCAAACAGATTCCAACCTCTCCACAATGGCCAAGACCAGAGAGCTGTGTAAGGACATCAGGGATAAAATTGTAGACCTGCACAAGGCTGGGATGGGCTACAGGACAATAGGCAAGCAGCTTGGTGAGAAGGAAACAACTGTTGGCGCAATTATTAGAAAATGGAAGAAGTTCAAGATGACGGTCAATCACCCTCGGTCTGGGGCTCCATGCAAGATTTCACCTCGTGGGGCATCAATGATCATGAGGAAGGTGAGGGATCAGCCCAGAACTACACGGCAGGACCTGGTCAATGACCTGAAGAGAGCTGGGACCACAGTCTCAAAGAAAACCATTAGTAACACACTACGCCGTCATGGATTAAAATCCTGCAGCGCACGCAAGGTCCCCCTGCTTAAGCCAGTGCATGTCCAGGCCTGTCTGAAGTTTGCCAATGACCATCTGGATGATCCAGAGGAGGAATGGGAGAAGGTCATGTGGTCTGATGAGACAAAAATAGAGCTTTTTGGTCTAACTCCACTCGCCGTGTTTGGAGGAAGAAGAAGTATGAGTACAACCCCAAGAACACCATCCCAACCGTGAAGCATGGAGGTGGAAACATCATTCTTTGGGGATGCTTTTCTGCCAAGGGGACAGGACGACTGCACCGTATTGAGGGGAGGATGGATGGGGCCATGTATCGCGAGATCTTGGCCAACAACCTCCTTCCCTCAGTAAGAGCATTGAAGATGGGTCGTGGCTGGGTCTTCCAGCATGACAACGACACGAAGCACACAGCCATGGCAACTAAGGAGTGGCTCCGTAAGAAGCATCTCAAGGTCCTGGAGTGGCCTAGCCAGTCTCCAGACCTGAACCCAATAGAAAATCTTTGGAGGGAGCTGAAAGTCCGTATTGCCCAGCGACAGCCCCGAAACCTGAAGGATCTGGAGAAGATCTGTAGGGAGGAGTGGGCCAAAATCCCTGCTGCAGTGTGTGCAAACCTAGTCAAGAACTACAGGAAACGTATGATCTCTGTAATTGCAAACAAAGGTTTCTGTACCAAATATTAAGTTCTGCTTTTCTGATGTATCAAATACTTATGTCATGCAATAAAATGCAAATTAATTACTTAAAAATCATACAATGTGATTTTCTGGATTTTTGTTTTAGATTCCGTCTCTCATAGTTGAAGTGTACCTATGATAATAATTACAGACCTCTACATGCTTTGTAAGTAGGAAAACCTGCAAAATCGGCAGTGTATCAAATACTTGTTCTCCCCACTGTAGGTGTGGTTCTGGATCAGGCCAGTAGGTAGCTGTGGTTAAGGACCAGGCCAGTAGGTAGGTGTGGTTAAGAACCAGGCCAGTAGGTAGGTGTGGTTAAGGACCAGGCCAGTAGCTAGGTGTGGTTAAGGACCAGGTCAGTAGGTAGGTGTGGTTAAGGACCAGGCCAGTAGGTAGGTGTGGTTAAGGACCAGGCCAGTAGGTAGGTGTGGTTCGTTACCAGGCCAGTAGGTAGGTGTGGTTAAGGACCAGGCCAGTAGGTAGGTGTGGTTCTGGATCAGGCCAGTAGGTAGGTGTGGTTAAGGACCAGGCCAGTAGGTAGCTGTGGTTCTGGATCAGGCCAGTAGGTAGGTGTGGTTCGTTACCAGGCCAGTAGGTAGGTTTGGTTCTGGATCAGGCCAGTAGGTAGGTGTGGTTAAGGATCAGGCCAGTAGGTAGATGTGGTTAAGGACCAGGCCAGTAGGTAGGTGTGGTTAAGGACCAGGGCAGTAGATAGGTGTGGTTAAGGACCAGGCCAGTAGGTAGGTGTGGTTCTGGATCAGGCCAGTAGGTAGGTGTGGTTCTGGATCAGGCCAGTAGGTAGCTGTGGTTCTGGATCAGGCCAGTAGGTAGCCGTGGTTCTGGATCAGGCCAGTAGGTAGCTGTGGTTCTGGATCAGGCCAGTAGGTAGGTGAGGTTCTGGATCAGGCCAGTAGGTAGGTGTGGTTAAGGACCAGGCCAGTAGGTAGGTGTGGTTCTGGATCAGGCCAGTAGGTAGGTGTGGTTAAGAACCAGGCCAGTAGGTAGGTGTGGTTAAGGATCAGGCCAGTAGGTAGGTGTGGTTAAGGATCAGGCCAGTAGGTAGGTGTGGTTCTGGATCAGGCCAGTAGATAGGTGAGGTTCAGGATCAGGCCAATAGGTAGCTGTTGTTCTGGATCAGGCCACTAGGTAGGTGAGGTTCAGGATCAGGCCAGTAGGTAGCTGAGGTTCTGGATCAGGCCAGTAGGTAGCTGTGGTTCTGGATCAGGCCAGTAGGTAGGTGAGGTTCAGGATCAGGCCAGTAGGTAGCTGAGGTTCTGGATCAGGCCAGTAGTTAGGTGAGGTTAAGGACCAGGCCAGTAGGTAGGTGAGGTTCAGGATCAGGCCAGTAGGTAGCTGAGGTTCTGGATCAGGCCAGTAGGTAGCTGTGGTTCTGGATCAGGCCAGTAGATAGGTGAGGTTCAGGATCAGGCCAGTAGGTAGCTGAGGTTCTGGATCAGGCCAGTAGTTAGGTGAGGTTAAGAACCAGGCCAGTAGGTAGGTGAGGTTCAGGATCAGGCCAGTAGGTAGGTGCGGTTCTGGATCAGGCAAGTAGGTAGGTGAGGTTCGGGATCAGGCCAGTAGGTAGCTGTGGTTCTGGATCAGGCCAGTAGGTAGGTGAGGATAAGGACCAGGCCAGTAGGTAGGTGTGGTTCTGGATCAGGCCAGTAGGTAGGTGAGGTTAAGGACCAGGCCAGTAGGTAGCTGTGGTTCTGGAGCAGGCCAGTAGGTAGGTGAAGATCAGGATCAGGCCAGTAGGTATGTGAGGTTAAGGACCAGGCCAGTAGGTAGGTGAGGTTCAGGATCAGGCCAGTAGGTAGGTGTTGTTAAGGACCAGGCCAGTAGGTAGGTGAGGTTCAGGATCAGGCAGTAGGTAGGTGTGGTTAAGAACCAGGCCAGTAGGTAGGTGTGGTTAAGAACCAGCCCAGTAGCTAGGTGGGGTTAAGGACCAGGTCAGTAGGTAGGTGTGGTTAAGGACCAGGCCAGTAGGTAGGTGTGGTTTAGGACCAGGCCAGTAGGTAGGTGTGGTTAAGGACCAGGCCAGTAGGTAGCTGTGGTTCTGGATCAGGCCAGTAGGTAGGTGTGGTTCGTGACCAGGCCAGTAGGTAGGTGTGGTTCTGGATCAGGCCAGTAGGTAGGTGTGGTTAAGGACCAGGCCAGTAGGTAGGTGTGGTTAAGGACCAGGCCAGTAGGTAGGTGTGGTTAAGGACCAGGCCAGTAGGTAGGTGTGGTTAAGGACCAGGCCAGAAGATAGGTGTGGTTAAGGACCAGGCCAGTAGGTAGGTGTGGTTCTGGATCAGGACTGTAGGTAGCTGTGGTTCTGGATCAGGACTGTAGGTAGCTGTGGTTCTGGATCAGGCCAGTAGGTAGGTGTGGTTAAGGACCAGGCCAGTAGGTAGGTGTGGTTAAGAACCAGGCCAGTAGGTAGGTGTGGTTAAGGACCAGGTCAGTAGGTAGGTGTGGTTAAGGACCAGGCCAGTAGGTAGGTTTGGTTAAGGACCAGGCCAGTAGGTAGGTGTGGTTAAGGACCAGGCCAGTAGGTAGCTGTGGTTCTGGATCAGGCCAGTAGGTAGGTGTGGTTCGTGACCAGGCCAGTAGGTAGGTGTGGTTCTGGATCAGGCCAGTAGGTAGGTGTGGTTAAGGACCAGGCCAGTAGGTAGGTGTGGTTAAGGACCAGGCCATTAGGTAGGTGTGGTTAAGGACCAGGCCAGTAGGTAGGTGTGGTTAAGGACCAGGCCAGTAGATAGGTGTGGTTAAGGACCAGGCCAGTAGGTAGGTGTGGTTCTGGATCAGGCCAGTAGGTAGCTGTGGTTCTGGATCAGGCCAGTAGGTAGGTGTGGTTAAGGACCAGGCCAGTAGGTAGGTGTGGTTCTGGATCAGGCCAGTAGGTAGCTGTGGTTAAGGACCAGGCCAGTAGGTAGGTGTGGTTAAGAACCAGGCCAGTAGGTAGGTGTGGTTAAGGACCAGGCCAGTAGCTAGGTGTGGTTAAGGACCAGGTCAGTAGGTAGGTGTGGTTAAGGACCAGGCCAGTAGGTAGGTGTGGTTAAGGACCAGGCCAGTAGGTAGGTGTGGTTCTGGATCAGGCCAGTAGGTAGGTGTGGTTAAGGACCAGGCCAGTAGGTAGCTGTGGTTCTGGATCAGGCCAGTAGGTAGGTGTGGTTCGTTACCAGGCCAGTAGGTAGGTTTGGTTCTGGATCAGGCCAGTAGGTAGGTGTGGTTAAGGATCAGGCCAGTAGGTAGCTGTGGTTCTGGATCAGGCCAGTAGGTAGGTGTGGTTCTGGATCAGGCCAGTAGGTAGGTGTGGTTAAGGACCAGGCCAATAGGTAGGTGTGGTTAAGAACCAGGCCAGTAGGTAGGTGTGGTTAAGGACCAGGCCAGTAGGTAGGTGTGGTTAAGGACCAGGCCAGTAGATAGGTGTGGTTAAGGACCAGGCCAGTAGGTAGGTGTGGTTCTGGATCAGGCCAGTAGGTAGGTGTGGTTCTGGATCAGGCCAGTAGGTAGCTGTGGTTCTGGATCAGGCCAGTAGGTAGGTGTGGTTCTGGATCAGGCCAGTAGGTAGCTGTGGTTCTGGATCAGGCCAGTAGGTAGCTGTGGTTCTGGATCAGGCCAGTAGGTAGGTGAGGTTCTGGATCAGGCCAGTAGGTAGCTGAGGTTCTGGATCAGGCCAGTAGTTAGGTGAGGTTAAGGACCAGGCCAGTAGGTAGGTGAGGTTCAGGATCAGGCCAGTAGGTAGGTGCGGTTCTGGATCAGGCAAGTAGGTAGGTGAGGTTCGAGATCAGGCCAGTAGGTAGCTGTGGTTCTGGATCAGGCCAGTAGGTAGGTGAGGATAAGGACCAGGCCAGTAGGTAGGTGTGGTTCTGGATCAGGCCAGTAGGTAGGTGAGGTTAAGGACCAGGCCAGTAGGTAGCTGTGGTTCTGGAGCAGGCCAGTAGGTAGGTGAGGATCAGGATCAGGCCAGTAGGTATGTGAGGTTAAGGACCAGGCCAGTAGGTAGGTGAGGTTCAGGATCAGGCCAGTAGGTAGCTGAGGTTCTGGATCAGGCCAGTAGGTAGCTGTGGTTCTGGATCAGGCCAGTAGGTAGGTGAGGTTCAGGATCAGGCCAGTAGGTAGCTGAGGTTCTGGATCAGGCCAGTAGTTAGGTAAGGTTAAGGACCAGGCCAGTAGGTAGGTGAGGTTCAGGATCAGGCCAGTAGGT
Organism: Salvelinus alpinus; assembly: GCF_045679555.1. Lineage (NCBI taxonomy): Eukaryota > Metazoa > Chordata > Actinopteri > Salmoniformes > Salmonidae > Salvelinus > Salvelinus alpinus. The sequence goes on from NC_092086.1 coordinate 107,702,730, forward strand.
AGGTGCGGTTCTGGATCAGGCAAGTAGGTAGGTGAGGTTCGGGATCAGGCCAGTAGGTAGCTGTGGTTCTGGATCAGGCCAGTAGGTAGGTGAGGATAAGGACCAGGCCAGTAGGTAGGTGTGGTTCTGGATCAGGCCAGTAGGTAGGTGAGGTTAAGGACCAGGCCAGTAGGTAGGTGTGGTTCTGGAGCAGGCCAGTAGGTAGGTGAGGATCAGGATCAGGCCAGTAGGTATGTGAGGTTAAGGACCAGGCCAGTAGGTAGGTGAGGTTCAGGATCAGGCCAGTAGGTAGGTGTGGTTAAGGACCAGGCCAGTAGGTAGGTGAGGTTCAGGATCAGGCCAGTAGGTAGGTGTGGTTAAGAACCAGGCCAGTAGGTAGGTGTGGTTAAGAACCAGGCCAGTAGCTAGGTGTGGTTAAGGACCAGGTCAGTAGGTAGGTGTGGTTAAGGACCAGGCCAGTAGGTAGGTGTGGTTAAGGACCAGGCCAGTAGGTAGGTGTGGTTCTGGATCAGGCCAGTAGGTAGGTGTGGTTAAGAACCAGGCCAGTAGTTAGGTGTGGTTAAGGATCAGGCCAGTAGGTAGGTGTGGTTAAGGATCAGGCCAGTAGGTAGGTGTGGTTCTGGATCAGGCCAGTAGATAGGTGAGGTTCAGGATCAGGCCAATAGGTAGCTGTTGTTCTGGATCAGGCCACTAGGTAGGTGAGGTTCAGGATCAGGCCAGTAGGTAGCTGAGGTTCTGGATCAGGCCAGTAGGTAGCTGTGGTTCTGGATCAGGCCAGTAGGTAGGTGAGGTTCAGGATCAGGCCAGTAGGTAGCTGAGGTTCTGGATCAGGCCAGTAGTTAGGTGAGGTTAAGGACCAGGCCAGTAGGTAGGTGAGGTTCAGGATCAGGCCAGTAGGTAGCTGAGGTTCTGGATCAGGCCAGTAGGTAGCTGTGGTTCTGGATCAGGCCAGTAGGTAGGTGAGGTTCAGGATCAGGCCAGTAGGTAGCTGAGGTTCTGGATCAGGCCAGTAGTTAGGTGAGGTTAAGGACCAGGCCAGTAGATAGGTGAGGTTCAGGATCAGGCCAGTAGGTAGGTGCGGTTCTGGATCAGGCAAGTAGGTAGGTGAGGTTCGGGATCAGGCCAGTAGGTAGCTGTGGTTCTGGATCAGGCCAGTAGGTAGGTGAGGATAAGGACCAGGCCAGTAGGTAGGTGTGGTTCTGGATCAGGCCAGTAGGTAGGTGAGGTTAAGGACCAGGCCAGTAGGTAGCTGTGGTTCTGGAGCAAGCCAGTAGGTAGGTGAGGATCAGAATCAGACCAGTAGGTAGGTGAGGTTCAGGATCAGGCCAGTAGGTAGGTGCGGTTCTGGATCAGGCAAGTAGGTAGGTGAGGTTCGGGATCAGGCCAGTAGGTAGCTGTGGTTCTGGATCAGGCCAGTAGGTAGGTGAGGATAAGGACCAGGCCAGTAGGTAGGTGTGGTTCTGGATCAGGCCAGTAGGTAGGTGAGGTTAAGGACCAGGCCAGTAGGTAGGTGTGGTTCTGGAGCAGGCCAGTAGGTAGGTGAGGATCAGGATCAGGCCAGTAGGTATGTGAGGTTAAGGACCAGGCCAGTAGGTAGGTGAGGTTCAGGATCAGGCCAGTAGGTAGGTGTGGTTAAGGACCAGGCCAGTAGGTAGGTGAGGTTCAGGATCAGGCCAGTAGGTAGGTGTGGTTAAGAACCAGGCCAGTAGCTAGGTGTGGTTAAGGACCAGGTCTGTAGGTAGGTGTGGTTAAGGACCAGGCCAGTAGGTAGGTGTGGTTAAGGACCAGGCCAGTAGGTAGGTGTGGTTCTGGATCAGGCCAGTAGGTAGGTGTGGTTAAGAACCAGGCCAGTAGTTAGGTGTGGTTAAGGATCAGGCCAGTAGGTAGGTGTGGTTAAGGATCAGGCCAGTAGGTAGGTGTGGTTCTGGATCAGGCCAGTAGATAGGTGAGGTTCAGGATCAGGCCAATAGGTAGCTGTTGTTCTGGATCAGGCCACTAGGTAGGTGAGGTTCAGGATCAGGCCAGTAGGTAGCTGAGGTTCTGGATCAGGCCAGTAGGTAGCTGTGGTTCTGGATCAGGCCAGTAGGTAGGTGAGGTTCAGGATCAGGCCAGTAGGTAGCTGAGGTTCTGGATCAGGCCAGTAGTTAGGTGAGGTTAAGGACCAGGCCAGTAGGTAGGTGAGGTTCAGGATCAGGCCAGTAGGTAGCTGAGGTTCTGGATCAGGCCAGTAGGTAGCTGTGGTTCTGGATCAGGCCAGTAGGTAGGTGAGGTTCAGGATCAGGCCAGTAGGTAGCTGAGGTTCTGGATCAGGCCAGTAGTTAGGTGAGGTTAAGGACCAGGCCAGTAGGTAGGTGAGGTTCAGGATCAGTCCAGTAGGTAGGTGCGGTTCTGGATCAGGCAAGTAGGTAGGTGAGGTTCGGGATCAGGCCAGTAGGTAGCTGTGGTTCTGGATCAGGCCAGTAGGTAGGTGAGGATAAGGACCAGGCCAGTAGGTAGGTGTGGTTCTGGATCAGGCCAGTAGGTAGGTGAGGTTAAGGACCAGGCCAGTAGGTAGCTGTGGTTCTGGAGCAGGCCAGTAGGTAGGTGAGGATCAGGATCAGGCCAGTAGGTATGTGAGGTTAAGGACCAGGCCAGTAGGTAGGTGAGGTTCAGGATCAGGCCAGTAGGTAGGTGTGGTTAAGGACCAGGCCAGTAGGTAGGTGAGGTTCATGATCAGGCCAGTAGGTAGGTGTGGTTAAGAACCAGGCCAGTAGGTAGGTGTGGTTAAGAACCAGGCCAGTAGCTAGGTGTGGTTAAGGACCAGGTCAGTAGGTAGGTGTGGTTAAGGACCAGGCCAGTAGGTAGGTGTGGTTAAGGACCAGGCCAGTAGGTAGGTGTGGTTAAGGACCAGGCCAGTAGGTAGCTGTGGTTCTGGATCAGGCCAGTAGGTAGGTGTGGTTCTGGATCAGGCCAGTAGGTAGGTGTGGTTAAGGACCAGGCCAGTAGGTAGGTGTGGTTAAGGACCAGGCCAGTAGGTAGGTGTGGTTAAGGACCAGGCCAGTAGGTAGGTGTGGTTAAGGACCAGGCCAGTAGATAGGTGTGGTTAAGGACCAGGCCAGTAGGTAGGTGTGGTTCTGGATCAGGCCAGTAGGTAGCTGTGGTTCTGGATCAGGCCAGTAGGTAGGTGTGGTTAAGGACCAGGCCAGTAGGTAGGTGTGGTTCTGGATCAGGCCAGTAGGTAGCTGTGGTTCTGGATCATGCCAGTAGGTAGGTGTGGTTCGTGACCAGGCCAGTAGGTAGGTGAGGTTCTGGATCAGGCCAGTAGGTAGGTGTGGTTAAGGACCAGGCCAGTAGGTAGGTGTGGTTCTGGATCAGGCCAGTAGGTAGGTGAGGATAAGGACCAGGCCAGTAGGTAGGTGTGGTTCTGGATCAGGCCAGTAGGTAGGTGAGGTTAAGGACCAGGCCAGTAGGTAGGTGTGGTTCTGGATCAGGCCAGTAGATAGGTGAGGTTCAGGATCAGGCCAGTAGGTAGGTGTGGTTAAGGATCAGGCCAGTAGGTAGGTGCGGTTCTGGATCAGGCCAGTAGATAGGTGAGGTTCAGGATCAGGCCAGTAGGTAGGTGTGGTTAAGGATCAGGCCAATAGGTAGCTGTTTTTCTGGATCAGGCCACTAGGTAGGTGAGGTTCAGGATCAGGCCAGTAGGTAGCTGAGGTTCTGGATCAGGCCAGTAGGTAGCTGTGGTTCTGGATCAGGCCAGTAGGTAGGTGAGGTTCAGGATCAGGCCAGTAGGTAGCTGAGGTTCTGGATCAGGCCAGTAGTTAGGTGAGGTTAAGGACCAGGCCAGTAGGTAGGTGAGGTTCAGGATCAGGCCAGTAGGTAGGTGCGGTTCTGGATCAGGCAAGTAGGTAGGTGAGGTTCGGGATCAGGCCAGTAGGTAGCTGTGGTTCTGGATCAGGCCAGTAGGTAGGTGAGGATAAGGACCAGGCCAGTAGGTAGGTGTTGTTCTGGATCAGGCCATTAGGTAGGTGAGGTTAAGGACCAGGCCAGTAGGTAGCTGTGGTTCTGGAGCAGGCCAGTAGGTATGTGAGGATCAGGATCAGGCCAGTAGGTAGGTGAGGTTAAGGATCAGGCCAGTAGGTAGGTGTGGTTAAGGACCAGGCCAGTAGGTAGGTGAGGTTCAGGATCAGGCCAGTAGGTAGGTGTGGTTAAGAACCAGGCAAGTAGGTAGGTGTGGTTAAGGACCAGGCCAGTAGGTAGCTGTGGTTCTGGATCAGGCCAGTAGGTAGGTGTGGTTCGTGACCAGGCCAGTAGGTAGGTGTGGTTCTGGATCAGGCCAGTAGGTAGGTGTGGTTAAGGATCAGGCCAGTAGGTAGGTGTGGTTCTGGATCAGGCCAGTAGGTAGGTGTGGTTCTGGATCAGGCCAGTAGATAGGTGAGGTTCTGGATCAGGCCAGTAGGTAGGTGTGGTTAAGGACCAGGCCAGTAGGTAGGTGTGGTTAAGGACCAGGCCAGTAGGTAGGTGTGGTTAAGGACCAGGCCAGTAGGTAGGTGTGGTTAAGGACCAGGCCAGTAGATAGGTGTGGTTAAGGACCAGGCCAGTAGGTAGGTGTGGTTCTGGATCAGGCCAGTAGGTAGCTGTGGTTCTGGATCAGGCCAGTAGGTAGGTGTGGTTAAGGACCAGGCCAGTAGGTAGGTATGGTTCTGGATCAGGCCAGTAGGTAGCTGTGGTTGTGGATCAGGCCAGTAGGTAGCTGTGGTTCTGGATCAGGCCAGTAGGTAGGTGTGGTTAAGGACCAGGCCAGTAGGTAGCTGTGGTTAAGGATCAGGCCAGTAGGTAGGTGTGGTTCTGGATCAGGCCAGTAGGTAGGTGTGGTTCGTGACCAGGCCAGTAGATAGGTGAGGTTCTGGATCAGGCCAGTAGGTAGGTGTGGTTAAGGACCAGGCCAGTAGGTAGGTGTGGTTCTGGATCAGGCCAGTAGGTAGGTGTGGTTAAGAACCAGGCCAGTAGGTAGGTGTGGTTAAGGATCAGGCCAGTAGGTAGGTGTGGTTAAGGATCAGGCCAGTAGGTAGGTGTGGTTCTGGATCAGGCCAGTAGATAGGTGAGGTTCAGGATCAGGCCAATAGGTAGCTGTGGTTCTGGATCAGGCCACTAGGTAGGTGAGGTTCAGGATCAGGCCAGTAGGTAGCTGAGGTTCTGGATCAGGCCAGTAGGTAGCTGTGGTTCTGGATCAGGCCAGTAGGTAGGTGTGGTTAAGGACCAGGCCAGTAGGTAGCTGTGGTTAAGGATCAGGCCAGTAGGTAGGTGTGGTTCTGGATCAGGCCAGTAGGTAGGTGTGGTTCGTGACCAGGCCAGTAGATAGGTGAGGTTCTGGATCAGGCCAGTAGGTAGGTGTGGTTAAGGACCAGGCCAGTAGGTAGGTGTGGTTCTGGATCAGGCCAGTAGGTAGGTGTGGTTAAGAACCAGGCCAGTAGGTAGGTGTGGTTAAGGATCAGGCCAGTAGGTAGGTGTGGTTAAGGATCAGGCCAGTAGGTAGGTGTGGTTCTGGATCAGGCCAGTAGATAGGTGAGGTTCAGGATCAGGCCAATAGGTAGCTGTGGTTCTGGATCAGGCCACTAGGTAGGTGAGGTTCAGGATCAGGCCAGTAGGTAGCTGAGGTTCTGGATCAGGCCAGTAGGTAGCTGTGCTTCTGGATCAGGCCAGTAGGTAGGTGAGGTTCAGGATCAGGCCAGTAGGTAGCTGAGGTTCTGGATCAGGCCAGTAGTTAGGTGAGGTTAAGGACCAGGCCAGTAGGTAGGTGAGGTTCAGGATCAGGCCAGTAGGTAGGTGCGGTTCTGGATCAGGCAAGTAGGTAGGTGAGGTTCGGGATCAGGCCAGTAGGTAGCTGTGGTTCTGGATCAGGCCAGTAGGTAGGTGAGGATAAGGACCAGGCCAGTAGGTAGGTGTGGTTCTGGATCAGGCCAGTAGGTAGGTGAGGTTAAGGACCAGGCCAGTAGGTCGCTGTGGTTAAGGACCAGGCCAGTAGGTAGGTGAGGTTCAGGATCAGGCCAGTAGGTAGGTGAGGTTAAGGACCAGGCCAGTAGGTAGGTGAGGTTCAGGATCAGGCCAATAGGTAGCTGTGGTTCTGGATCAGGCCACTAGGTAGGTGTGGTTCAGGATCAGGCCAGTAGGTAGCTGTGGTTCTGAATCAGGCCAGTAGGTAGCTGTGGTTCAGGATCAGGCCATTAGGTGTGATTCAGGATCAGGCCAGTAGGTAGCTGAGGTTCTGGATCAGGCCAGTAGGTAGCTGTGGTTCTCGATCAGGCCAGTAGGTAGCTGAGGTTCAGGATCAGGCCATTAAGTGTGATTCAGGATCAGGCCAGTAGGTGGGGGTGTACACCTGGTTTCTGGGGTTCTAACCACAGTAGAGGTTAGAGGGAGAATGTGACCCTGATGTTGTGACACACACACACACACACACACACACACACACACACACACACACACACACACACACACACACACACACACACACACACACACACACACACACACACACACACACACACACACACACACACACACACTAAACCTAACTCCGAACCCTAAACCCCTTACCCTGATAAAGCCCTAATCCCTAACCCCTAAGCTTAAAATAGCCTTTGTCCTCATGGGTTCTAGATGGTTCCAGTTCAAACTCCATAGTTTCCCTTTAGTCTTACTGCTGGTGATAAGCCTGCCTGCACTGTCTTTCTGTCTCTGTCTCTGTCTCTCGGTCTCTAGGCAAGGAGCATATTCCTGCTTCACAGATTGAATTAGCCCTGCGTCTCCATTTTATTGCATTTTTATTTAACCAGGTAGGCCAGTTGAGAACAAGTTCTTTATTTAACCAGGTAGGCCAGTTGAGAACAAGTTCTTTATTTAACCAGGTAGGCTAGTTGAGAACAAGTTCTTTATTTAACCAGGTAGGCTAGTTGAGAACAAGTTCTTTATTTAACCAGGTAGGCTAGTTGAGAACAAGTTCTTTATTTAACCAGGTAGGCCAGTTGAGAACAAGTTCTTTATTTAACCAGGTAGGCTAGTTGAGAACAAGTTCTATATTTAACCAGGTAGGCCAGTTGAGAACAAGTTCTATATTTAACCAGGTAGGCTAGTTGAGAACAAGTTCTTTATTTAACCAGGTAGGCTAGTTGAGAACAAGTTATTTATTTAACCAGGTAGGCTAGTTGAGAACAAGTTCTATATTTAACCAGGTAGGCCAGTTGAGAACAAGTTCTTTATTTAACCAGGTAGGCTAGTTGAGAACAAGTTCTATATTTAACCAGGTAGGCCAGTTGAGAACAAGTTCTATATTTAACCAGGTAGACCAGTTGAGAACAAGTTCTTTATTTAACCAGGTAGGCTAGTTGAGAACAAGTTCTTTATTTAACCAGGTAGGCCAGTTGAGAACAAGTTCTTTATTTAACCAGGTAGGCCAGTTGAGAACAAGTTCTTTATTTAACCAGGTAGGCCAGTTGAGAACAAGTTCTATATTTAACCAGGTAGGCTAGTTGAGAACAAGTTATATATTTAACCAGGTAGGCCAGTTGAGAACAAGTTCTTTATTTAACCAGGTAGGCTAGTTGAGAACAAGTTCTATATTTAACCAGGTAGGCCAGTTGAGAACAAGTTATTTATTTAACCAGGTAGGCTAGTTGAGAACAAGTTCTATATTTAACCAGGTAGGCCAGTTGAGAACAAGTTCTATATTTAACCAGGTAGGCTAGTTGAGAACAAGTTCTTTATTTAACCAGGTAGGCTAGTTGAGAACAAGTTCTTTATTTAACCAGGTAGGCTAGTTGAGAACAAGTTCTTTATTTAACCAGGTAGGCTAGTTGAGAACAAGTTATTTATTTAACCAGGTAGGCTAGTTGAGAACAAGTTCTATATTTAACCAGGTAGGCCAGTTGAGAACAAGTTCTTTATTTAACCAGGTAGGCTAGTTGAGAACAAGTTCTATATTTAACCAGGTAGGCCAGTTGAGAACAAGTTATATATTTAACCAGGTAGGCTAGTTGAGAACAAGTTCTTTATTTAACCAGGTAGGCCAGTTGAGAACAAGTTCTATATTTAACCAGGTAGGCCAGTTGAGAACAAGTTCTATATTTAACCAGGTAGCCTAGTTGAGAACAAGTTCTTTATTTAACCAGGTAGGCCAGTTGAGAACAAGTTCTATATTTAACCAGGTAGGCCAGTTGAGAACAAGTTCTTTATTTAACCAGGTAGGCTAGTTGAGAACAAGTTCTATATTTAACCAGGTAGGCTAGTTGAGAACAAGTTCTATATTTAACCAGGTAGGCCAGTTGAGAACAAGTTCTTTATTTAACCAGGTAGGCTAGTTGAGAACAAGTTCTTTATTTAACCAGGTAGGCCAGTTGAGAACAAGTTCTTTATTTAACCAGGTAGGCCAGTTGAGAACAAGTTCTATATTTAACCAGGTAGGCCAGTTGAGAACAAGTTCTTTATTTAACCAGGTAGGCCAGTTGAGAACAAGTTCTATATTTAACCAGGTAGGCCAGTTGAGAACAAGTTCTTTATTTAACCAGGTAGGCTAGTTGAGAACAAGTTCTATATTTAACCAGGTAGCCTAGTTGAGAACAAGTTCTTTATTTAACCAGGTAGGCTAGTTGAGAACAAGTTCTTTATTTAACCAGGTAGGCTAGTTGAGAACAAGTTATTTATTTAACCAGGTAGGCCAGTTGAGAACAAGTTCTATATTTAACCAGGTAGGCTAGTTGAGAACAAGTTCTTTATTTAACCAGGTAGGCCAGTTGAGAACAAGTTCTTTATTTAACCAGGTAGGCTAGTTGAGAACAAGTTCTTTATTTAACCAGGTAGGCTAGTTGAGAACAAGTTCTTTATTTAACCAGGTAGGCTAGTTGAGAACAAGTTCTTTATTTAACCTGGTAGGCCAGTTGAGAACAAGTTCTTTATTTAACCAGGTAGGCTAGTTGAGAACAAGTTCTTTATTTAACCAGGTAGGCTAGTTGAGAACAAGTTCTTTATTTAACCAGGTAGGCTAGTTGAACTGCAACCTGGCAGTGCGACAAAAACAACAACACAGAGTTATTGATCTGAGGGAGTTTAAATTGACTGGGCTGGACTTGCTAACATGCCTCTTATAGTATTAGGTTTCCTCCACTTACCACACTGCTACTGTACACTACACAGTACTGAGCCAGGAAGAACAGACTGAGCCCAGTGAAGAAGAGACTGAGCCCATTAAAATGATCCAAATACAAACACACAATCGTGAAGAAGGCTTGACAGTGCCTCTTTCCCCTCAGATGGTGTGAAAAGAAGGCCCGGAAAATCGTTAGACCCCAACCACCCAAGTCATAGACTATTTTCTCTACTGCCGTACGGCAAGAGGTACCAGTGCATCAAGTCTGACACCAACAGGCTCTTGTACAGCTTCTATCCCCAAGCAATACGACTGATAAATAGCTACACTGACTGAGTTTACCTTGTATCTTTATTGACCTTTATTTCAATATTTGCACTGTCTCTTTGCACACTCACAGGGTCCTACACACAATCACACACACTGTCACTTGCACACTCGCACACACAAACACGTCACTCCATCATTTGCTCACTCACACATAATATGCACATACAATTATACTGACTCTACACACCCACTCACATACAATCATCATCTACTGTACACTGCTGCTACTCTGTTTATCTTACATCCTGTTGCCTAGTTACCTTACCCCTATACAAGTCGGAAGTTTACGTACACCTTAGCCTAATACATTTAAACTCAGTTTTTCACAATTCCTGACATTTAATCCTAGTAAAAGTTCCCTGTCTTAGGTCAGTTAGGATCACCACTTTATTTTAAGAATGTGAAATGTCAAAATAATAGTAGAGAGAATGATTTATTTCAGCTTTTATTTCTTTCATCACATTCCCAGTGGGTCAGAAGTTTACATACACTCAATAAGTATTTGGTAACATTGCTTTTAAATTGTTTAACTTGGGTCAAATGTTTTAGGTAGCCTTCCACAAGCTTGAGAAAGTTTGGTGAATTTTGGCCGATTTCTCCTGACTGAGCTGGTGTAACTGAGTCAGGTTTGTAGGCCTCCTTGCTCGCACACGCTTTTTCAGTTCTGCCCACACATTTTCTATAGGATTGAGGTCAGGGCATTGTGATGGCCACTCCAATACCTTGACTTTGTTGTCCTTAAGCCATTTTGCCACACCTTTGGAAGTATGCTTGGGGTCATTGTCCATTTGGAAGACCCATTTGCGACCAAGCTTTAACTTCCTGACTGATGTCTTGAGATGTTGCTTCAATGTATCCACATAATTTTCCCGCCTTGTGATGCCATCTATTTTGTGAAGTGCACCAGTCCCTCCTGCAGCAAAGCACCCCCACAACATGATGCTGCCACACCCATGCTTCACAGTTGGGACGGTGTTCTTTGGCTTGCAATCCTCCCCCTTTTTCCTCCAACCATGACGATGGTCATTATGGCCGACAGTTCTATTTTTGTTTCATCAGACCAGAGGATATTTCTCCAAAAAGTACGATCTTTGTCCCCATGTGCAGTTGCAAACCTTAGTCTGGCTTTTTTATGGCGGTTCTGGAGCAGTGGCTTGTTCATGGCTGAGCAGCCTTTCAGGTTATGTCAATATAGGACTCGTTTTACTGTGGATATAGATACTTTTGTACCTGTTTCCTCCAGCATCTTCACAAGGTAATTTTCTGTTGTTCTGGGATTGATTTGCACTTTTCGCACCATAGTACGTTCATCTCTAGGAAACAGAACGCGTCTCCTTCCTGAGTGGTATGACGGCTGCGTGGTCCCATGGTGTTTATACTTGCGTACTATTGTTTGTACATATGAACGTGGTACCGTCAGGCATTTGAAAATTGCTCCCAAGGATGAACCAGACTTGTGGAGGTCTACAATTTATTTTCTGAGGTCTTGGCTGATTTCTTTTGATTTTCCCATGATGTCTAGCAAAGAGGCACTGAGTTTGAAGGTAGGCCTTGAAATACATCCACAGGTACACGTCCAATTTACTCAAATTATATCAATTAGCCTATCAGAAGCTTCTAAAGCCATGACATCATTTTCTGGAATTTTCCAAGCTGTTTAAAGGCACTGTCAACTTAGTGTATACTTCTGACCCACTGGATTTGTGATACAGTGAAATATAACTGAAATAATCTGTCTGTAAACAATTGTTGGACAAATGACTTGTGTCATGCACAAAGTAGATGTCCTAACCGACTTGCCAAAACTATAGTTTGTTAAGAAGAAATTTGTGGAGTGGTTGAAAAACGAGTTTTAATGACTCCAACCTAAGTGTATGTAAACTTCCGACTTCAACTATGTCTACCTCCATCACTCCAGTATCCCTGCACATGCAGAGTGCATTCAGAAAGTATTCTGACCCCTTGACTTTGTCCACATTTTGTTACGTTACAGCCTTGTTCTACAATGGATTTAATTCATTTTTCCCCTCATCAATCTACACACAATAGTCCATAATGACAAGGCGAAAACAGGTTTTTAGACATTGTAGCAAATATATAAAAAAAACAACAACAGATACCTTATTTACATAAGTATTCTGACTCTTTGCTATGAGACTCAACATTGAGCTCAGGTGCATCCTGTTTCCATTGATCATCCTTGAGATGTTTCTACAACTTGATTGGAGTCCATCTGTGGTAAATTAAATTGATAGAACATGATTTGGAAAGTCACACACCTGTTTATATAAGGTCCCACAGTTGACAGTGCATGTCAGAGTAAAAACCAAGCCATGAGGCCGAAGGAATTGTCCATATAGCTCCGAGACAGGATTGTGTTGAGGCACAGATCTGGGGAAGGGTACCAAAACATTTCTGCAGCATTGAAGGTACCCAGGGATCACAGTGGCCTCCATCATTCTTAAATGGAAGAAGTTTGGAACCTTCCAGAAGGAGAACCATCTCTGCAACACTCCACCAATCAGGCCTTTATGGTAGAGCGGCCAGACGGAAGCCCCTCCTCAGTAAAAGGCACATAACAGCCCACTTGGACTTTTCCAAAAGGCGCCTAAAGACTCTCAGACCACGAGAAACAAGATTCTCTGGTCTGATGAAAACAAGATTAAACTCTTTGGCCTGAATGCCTAGTTAGGGTGTAGGGGGGTAGGGGGTAGTGAGGGGTAGTGGGTAGGGAAGTACTGGGGTAGTTAGGGGGTAGTGAGGGGTAGTGGGTAGGGAAGTACTGGGGTAGTTAGGGGGTAGTGAGGGGTAGTGGGTAGGGAAGTACTGGGGTAGTTAGGGGGTAGTGAGGGGTAGTGGGTAGGGAAGTACTGGGGTAGTTAGGGGGTAGTGAGGGGTAGTGGGTAGGGAAGTACTGGGGTAGTTAGGGGGTAGTGAGGGGTAGTGGGTAGGGAAGTACTGGGGTAGTTAGGGGGTAGTGAGGGGTAGTGGGTAGGGAAGTACTGGGGTAGTTAGGGGGTAGTGAGGGGTAGTGGGTAGGGAAGTACTGGGGTAGTTAGGGGGTAGTGAGGGGTAGTGGGTAGGGAAGTACTGGGGTAGTTAGGGGGTAGTGAGGGGTAGTGGGTAGGGAAGTACTGGGGTAGTTAGGGGGTAGTGAGGGGTAGTGGGTAGGGAAGTACTGGGGTAGTTAGGGGGTAGTGAGGGGTAGTGGGTAGGGAAGTACTGGGGTAGTTAGGGGGTAGTGAGGGGTAGTGGGTAGGGAAGTACTGGGGTAGTTAGGGGGTAGTGAGGGGTAGTGGGTAGGGAAGTACTGGGGTAGTTAGGGGGTAGTGAGGGGTAGTGGGTAGGGAAGTACTGGGGTAGTTAGGGGGTAGTGAGGGGTAGTGGGTAGGGAAGTACTGGGGTAGTTAGGGGGTAGTGAGGGGTAGTGGGTAGGGAAGTACTGGGGTAGTTAGGGGGTAGTGAGGGGTAGTGGGTAGGGAAGTACTGGGGTAGTTAGGGGGTAGTGAGGGGTAGTGGGTAGGGAAGTACTGGGGTAGTTAGGGGGTAGTGAGGGGTAGTGGGTAGGGAAGTACTGGGGTAGTTAGGGGGTAGTGAGGGGTAGTGGGTAGGGAAGTACTGGGGTAGTTAGGGGGTAGTGAGGGGCAGTGGGTAGGGAAGTACTGGGGTAGTTAGGGGGTAGTGAGGGGTAGTGGGTAGGGAAGTACTGGGGTAGTTAGGGGGTAGTGAGGGGTAGTGGGTAGGGAAGTACTGGGGTAGTTAGGGGGTAGGGGGGTAGGGGGTAGTGGGTAGGGAAGTACTGGGGTAGTTAGGGGGTAGTGAGGGGTAGGGGGTAGTGAGGGGTAGTGGGTAGGGAAGTACTGGGGTAGTTAGGGGGTAGTGAGGGGTAGTGGGTAGGGAAGTACTGGGGTAGTTAGGGGGTAGTGAGGGGTAGTGGGTAGGGAAGTACTGGGGTAGTTAGGGGGTAGTGAGGGGTAGTGGGTAGGGAAGTACTGGGGTAGTTAGGGGGTAGGGGGGTAGGGGGTAGTGGGTAGGGAAGTACTGGGGTAGTTAGGGGGTAGTTAGGGGTAGTTAGGGGGTAGTTAGGGGTAGTTAGGGGGTAGTTGGGGGTAGTTAGGGGGTAGTTAGGGGGTAGTTAGGGGTAGTTAGGGGGTAGTTAGGGGTAGTTAGGGGGTAGTTAGGGGGTAGTTAGGGGTAGTTAGGGGGTAGTTAGGGGGTAGTTAGGGGTAGTTAGGGGGTAGTTAGGGGTAGTTAGGGGGTAGTTAGGTGTAGTTAGGGGGTAGTTAGGGGGTAGTTAGGGGTAGTTAGGGGGTAGTTAGGGGTAGTTAGGGGGTAGTTAGGGGGTAGTTAGGGGGTAGTTAGGGGTAGTTAGGGGGTAGTTAGGGGGTAGACCCGTCAATGCAAAGGTTCTGAATACTTATGTAAATACTGTATTTCTGTTTTTTTTTTTTTTTTTTTAACTGTTTTTGCTTTGTCATTATGGGGTATTGTGTGTACATTATAATTTATTTAATCAATTTTAGAACAACCCTGTAACGTAACAAAATGTGTAAAAGGTCAATGGGTCTGAATACTTTCAGAAGGCACTGTATACAAGCACAACAACATATACCTGCAAACACTCACACATAAACAGAAATATTTTTATCCAATTTACCATTCTGAACAAAAAAGTTGAGATGTATGCATGTGTAAATGAGATTAGAAATGTGTTTGTGAGTGCGTTCTTCACCCCCTCTTGTCACCATGCAATTCCTTTCAACTAAAAATAAAGGACAGATTCCTTTGAGAAAGTGCTGAAACTAAAGAGGCACAACTCCCTCCTCTCTCTCTCTCTCTCTCTCAATTCAATGGGCTTTATTGGCATGGGGAACATATGTCTACATTGTCAAAGCAAGTGAACTCAATAATTAACTAAAGTGAAATAAACATTCAAAAAGAGTAAACATTACACTCACAAACATTTCAGAGGAATAGAGACATTGTTGTAACGATGTGCAAATATTTAAAGTACAAAAGGGAAGATAAATAAACATACATTTGTGTTGTATTTACAATGGTGTTTGTTCTTCACTGGTTGCTTTTTTCTTGTGGCAAAAGGTCACAAATCTTGCTGTTGTGATGGCACACTGTGGTATTTCACCCAATAGATATGCAAGTATATCAAAATTGGATTTGTTTTCAAATTCTTTGTGAGTCTGTGTAATCTGAGGGAAATATGTGACCGACCGCCTCGATTCGGTTTTATGTAGCACAATTTGAAATTGTGTTTATTTAAAATTTTTACATTGGATAAAAGTAGAGACTCAGAGGTAGATAATGATATATCATACACTGCAGTTGAAGAACAATGGGAATGTAATTCTGCTTTGAAAGTTGATAAACTTGTAACACCACTTTTGAGAAAATGGCCCTTGAATGTTTTGGTACACCTACTGTAGAGCTCTTCTTTGTCTACACCCCTCGTTCACACCCTCTTAAGCCCTAGCCCCACCCATCTCTTTAAGGATTCACATGTGAGGCCATTTGCTAAACAGAGTGATTAATGTAGTAAACAGACAAATATTTCAAGACTAAAAGTGGTGAAAGTAGTAGCCTACAATAAGGAAAAGTCCAGTTAAAAATACACTTTATCCAGTCATTGGCCTATATCCTAATCAGACTTTGGTGCAGGTCATGTTGTTCTTCACATTACCATCTCTGGTAATCATATAAAATCAATGTTTATTTATCACATACACAGGATACAGAAGGTGTAAACAGTACAGTGAAATGGTTACTTGCATAGTAGCAATATCAAAAACAGAAAGTGTCCAGATAAAAATATTTTATAAATATTTTATAATTATTAGATGACGCTTACCCGACGCACTTGTCTAAATTGATAGGTCATGTGAAGGAAATGCTATAACCACCCCCCAGCTACATCTAGCTAAGTGGATGGGTCACTATTGTCTAGACATGTACACATGTTTATGAAATACAATAGATGGCCGTAATCACCCACAGAGACACCTGGCTACCTTGATGGGTCATGTAATCATCTGTGTTGCTTAGACATATAGCTAGCTAAACAATGAGCTGGCATAATCCCAACTCATACTACTACCAACCAATACAAACATTGGCATGGATATAGTATGAATCTGAAGATAGCTAAAGCTAACCAACCAGGTTAAATGTTAGCTAGCTAACATTAGGCTAAAGCTAAGAATGCTAATTGATTTCTGATTCTAATAATATTACTACACAGATCATACACCTAACGTTAGCTAGCGAGCCAGCAAGCTAACGTTCGGTAGCTAGCTAACAGTATGCTTTAACTTGCAATGAAAACAACTTTCTGACAAAATTAGACATGTATAATATCTGAAAATGTAGCTAGACTCTTACCCATATACATGGATGAATGCTTCACGGCCGACTGGAACCATTTAAGTCCGTTTTGTTTGGCCAGCGTGTCAAGTCACTCCGGTTCACACTGACTGTGGCTTTTGCAGAAAGTAGCAAATCACTTTTTCCAACTGATCTGTCGATAGCACCTGCTAAATTCAGGGCATCAATGTTGTTGAGAGAAGTTGCAAAACTTTTATTGTTCTCGATGGCCAACGCTATATATTTCAATAACGGCACGGTAGAAAGGACTGTCAACACATACTGAGCAGCTCATGTTATAAACATAACCATGCTACATGGCAGACCAATCCAAACTCATCTCCTGGCATGTCCAGCCCATCCATTATCTCAGCCAGTTTCCATGGCTGAACCAACTAGACTTGTAATTTAACAGTTTTATTTGTATTTACAGATGGAATACAAGTTTGTTATTAAGGTACATGAAAGTTCACATATTCCAGAAGGCATTTCTGCCAAAAAACACATTTTGATAAAAAAATAAAAAAGTTTACGTTCAAATGCCTCTCCTGTGAAGTAGTGACGTGCGACATACGCCTAGTTTCCTGAAACGAGTCACATATGTGTCTTTAATGTGTGTCATACATTTGGCAGGAGGTTTTGGAAGTGCAGCTCAGTTTCCACCTCATTTTGTGGACAGTGTGCACATAGCCTGCCTTCTCTTGAGAGCCAGGTCTGCCTACGGCGGCCTTTCTCAATAGCAAGGCTATGCTCACTGAGTCTGTACATAGTAAAAACTTTCCTTAATTTTGGGTCAGTCACAGTGGTCAGGTATTCTGCCACTGTGCACTCTCTGTTTAGGGCCAAATAACATCCTAGTTTGCTCTGTTTTTTGGTAAATTATTTCCAATGTGTCAAGTAATTATCTTCTTGTTTTCTCATGATTTGGTTGGGTCTAATTGTGATGCTGTCCTGGGTCTCTGTAGGGCCTGTTTGTTTTTGTGAACACAAACAGACCCCACTCTCTCGCTCTTTCTCCCCTCTCTCTCTCTCTCTCTCTCTCTCTCTCTCTCTCTCTCTCTCCCTCTCTCTCTCTCTCTCTCTCTCTCTCTCTCTCTCTCTCTCTCTCTCTCTCTCTCTCTCTCTCTCTCTCTCTCTCTCTCTCTCTCTCTCTCTCTCTCTCTCTCTCTCTCTCTCCCTCTCTCTCTCTCTCTCTCTCCCCCCTCTCTCTCTCTCTCTCTCTCTCTCTGTCTCACTCTCTCCCCTCTCTCTCACTCTCATTGTGTTATCTCTTTCGCTCTCTCTCTCTCTGTCTCTTTCTCTCTCTCTCTGTGGTCATGAAGGAGGAGGGGATGGGTGGGGTCTGCCTTGCCTCTGCCAGTGCCTGCAAGCATTTCTCCCTCTCCCTCCTCCCTCTCCCTCATCCCTCTCTCCCTCTCTCCTCTCCACCCACCCTCCCCCCACCCACTCCTTTCATCAGAAACGGATGAGGTAATCCCTGCCAGGGCTCGTGAAGCACAGTGAGAGTGTGAACGAGAGAGAGCGAGAGAGAGATATGACAGTAGCAGCAAAGTGCAAGGGGATAGGGCCCTGATCAGCAGTAGCAGTAGTTCCAGCAGTAGCAGTAGTACCAGTAGTAGCAGTAGTACCAGCAGTAGCAGTAGTACCAGCAGTAGCAGCTGTAGTGTTAACTAGCGTTAGTAACGTAGGGTAGCGTAGCTGCCACACAGTGTTAGTGAGATGAGCTGCTGCCAGGGCTGCTAGCCTGCAGAGGAGCGGAGTGCTGCCTGCCTGCTGTGGGACAGTGACAGAGAGGAGGGCTGGTGCTGGGGACCTCAGGGTGAATGGAGCTGAGCTGTGAGGACAGGACAGGAGAGGAGAAAGGAATCATGACGGAGCGCTGTAGCCTATGGAGCACCCTGTCGGCAGCTGCCTGCTGTTTCTACAGAGGCTCCTTCATGCAGGTGCAGGTGAGGGTGGATGTGTGTGTGTGTGAGTGTGCGTGTGTGTGTGTTTGAGAAATCGAAGAGCAAGACAGAGGTGATTAGAATTATGTTTTTGTTAGAGTTCGCTTTTGAAAGAACAGAATCTGTATTTTGGCTTTTGAATTTCTGGACATTTCTGTTAGTGGTTTTATGTCTGTGTAAATGGGTGTGTTGGAGTGTGTTCATTCCCGTGTTGGCCAACAGCTAGCTGGTGATACTGGGAGGATGATCTACTCGTCGGATTTAGGAGCCTCGGCAACATGAGCATGGCTGATTCCTGAGAGATAACATAAGGATGTTTTGTTGGTACATTGTGTCCAGACACTCTATTGTAGCAGTAGAGCATCACAGGAGAGCTTAGCAGGGAGATGAATTACACTATATCGCCACTGAAAGTCTTTGGATACTATAGTAAGAAATCTTACAGTAGTATGCATAGCCGTGGGAAGATGTTTGGAGGTGTGGGTGCTGCGATTTGGCCCGCGCTACAGACGGCTATATCGGCCCACTAATACAGGACTGGTAAAGGCCCAGTGCACTACTTTCCGGAATCTTTATTTTACAAATGTATTCATATTTTTCAGGGGGTACTGCAGCACCCTCAACACCTCTACTTCCTACAGCTATGGTACTATGTTATTACTGAAAGTGTTTGGATATGATTCTGTAGTAAGGACACAGTAATGTAGTATGTTGTTTCTGAAAGTGATAGTAAGGAACCTCAGTGTAGGACTTATGTTGCTAATCACTGCTCTGTACCGAAGCATCTACTCTCTGCGCTCTGCCACGTCTGCTGGAGACAGGATTTATTAGTGTTTATAGTTGTGGTGGTAAAATAAAATATGACCCTGATGTGTGTGCGTGCGTGCGTGCGTGCGTGCGTGCGTGCGTGCGTGCGTGCGTGCGTGTAACCTTGGAGAGATGGGAGAATGGGAGCATGTACTGTGACGAAGTGGCTACCAGCCTCAGCCACTTTCCTCTTATAGATGGTCCCAATAACATCTTCTGTCTGTTGAGTGGTGTCGCCTGTGTTTACATCACCTGATCTCAGACCAGCACAGGAAGAGAGAGACCCACACTGTTAGTGAGAGAGTTTCTGTTTGACAGACCTCAGTAGCGGGGTTATACTGAAGCATTTGACTGACTACTTAAACACATCAGTTCAGACCACCATTAGGTTGTTTTCAATTTCCAGCTGATATTGTGCTTTAGACAGCCATCGCAGAGCTTACTACTGATCCTATGCTCTGTGAGTCTAGACTGATGTTGTGCTTTAGACAGCCATCGCAGAGCTTACTACTGATCCTATGCTCTGTGAGTCTAGACTGATGTTGTGCTTTAGACAGCCATCGCAGAGCTTACTACTGATCCTATGCTCTGTGAGTCTAGACTGATGTTGTGGGAGTGCTGTGTGCTGGCAGTGCTGCCATTGTGTCTCTGTTAAGACCACTATACCACCTCTCCCAGTCTGCCTCTAACTGGGCCATTGTAATGCTACATACAGCCCTGTTTGTTCACAGACCAGATCAACGCTTGAACCCCCAAATCCTCCCATCTGCCCCTTTCTCCCCTCCCTCAGCATGCACTTTGCACTTTTATTGTTTTTCCCCCCTGATTTTAATCCCCCCTTTCTGTGTCTGCCAGCCAGCCTGCCAGGCTAACCCCAACCAGCCAGGCTAACCCCAACCAGCCAGGCTAACCCCAACCAGCCCTGTCAGCCTCTGTCACCCCCAGTGACTCAGCTGGGATACTGTTTGTGTTCCTGCCAGCCTCTCTGTCAACCCCATACCCCCCTTGCTTGGCCCTGTTGTCCCCAACCAGTGGAGGTTGGTGTCACTTTAAATCGGTGGAACAGGCTCATTTTAATGACTGGAATGAATGGAATTATATCAAACACATGTCCTCCGACTGGGGCTCCAGGGGCCACCACAGCCACCAATTCTCCACCAGCTATAGTGGGGCTCTCTCTCCCTCCACATACTGTAGTCCATGAACAGTGTTCAGCCCCACCCGTGTAACATATCAGAAGCTGTGGAACTGATACTGCTGCATTACGACGTTAGCTAGCATTATCCCCCCGCCACCCGTAGCCAATTGGAATGTTTAAGTATTGAAACATGCAACCCTCTGTGTAACCCCCCCTACTTCACTCTTCTCGTGTCTCGTCTTGGCGCTTCTTCTCCTCGTCTCCCGAGTCCCTTTCACAGCAAATCCTCTTTGTAGCTCCTGCCTCGCCCGCCTGTCCCTCGAGGTGAGGAGCTAAGCGGTGAGGGGCTAAGCGGGCGTTTTAACCTCAAGTTCAAGAGAAAATCAGCCTGTTACTTAGAGAAAGAAAGTGTATTTTAAATAGTTTTTTTGTTGAACCTTTATTTAACTAGGCAAGTCAGTTAAGAACAAATTTGATTTACAATGACGGCCTACCCCGGCCAAACCCTAACCTGGACGATGCTGGGCCAATTGTGCGCTGTCCTATGGGAGTCCCAATCACGGCCGGATGTGATTCAGCCTGGATTTGAACCAGGGACTGTAGTTATGCCTCTTGCACTGAGATGCAATGCCTTAGCCTGCTGCGCCACTTGGGAGACAAATTATTATTACACTGGGATGTTTTCACTAGTTATGAGACATGCTGACTCTGTTGTTTAATCTTCCTGTTGCTCCAAACCATTAGCTTTGTAGCGCCTTATTCCAAACCCCCTTCCTCAAAGCCACTGCATTGTAGCCTGGTTTCTGCTCTCACAATTCCAGAAGGAGTTGGCTAGAGAGCAGAAACAGACTAACACCCAGGCTTACTGCTTGGAGCTGGAGCTAGATGCAGGGAAGAGGGGAAGCAGTGAAGCACCAGGGATTCTGAATGATTGGAATGGTGGGGAATGGTAGAGAGGCTGAGATCTAAAGATGTAACAGGAAGATAGACAGCTGTAACAGGGAGATAGACAGCTGTAACAGGGAGATAGACAGCTGTAACAGGGAGATAGACAGCTGTAACAGGGAGATAGACAGCTGTAACAGGGAGATAGACAGCTGTAACAGGGAGATAGACAGCTGTAACAGTAACAGGGAGAGAGACAGCTGTAACAGTAACAGGGAGATAGACAGCTGTAACGGGAGATAGACAGCTGTAACAGGGAGATAGACCGCTGTAACAGTAACAGGGAGAGAGACAGCTGTAACGGGGACAGAGACAGCTGTAACGGGGACAGAGACAGCTGTAACAGTAACATAGACAGCTGTAACAGTAACATAGACAGCTGTAACAGTAACATAGACAGCTGTAACAGTAACATAGACAGCTGTAACAGTAACATAGACAGCTGTAACAGGGAGAGAGACAGCTGTAACAGGGAGATAGACCGCTGTAACAGGGAGATAGACAGCTGTAACAGGGAGATAGACAGCTGTAACAGGGAGATAGACAGCTGTAACAGTAACAGGGAGAGAGACAGCTGTAACAGTAACATAGACAGCTGTAACAGGGAGAGAGACAGCTGTAACAGTAACATAGACAGCTGTAACAGTAACATAGACAGCTGTAACAGTAACATAGACAGCTGTAACAGTAACATAGACAGCTGTAACAGTAACATAGACAGCTGTAACAGTAACATAGACAGCTGTAACAGTAACATAGACAGCTGTAACAGGGAGAGAGACAGCTGTAACAGTAACATAGACAGCTGTAACAGGGAGAGAGACAGCTGTAACAGTAACATAGACAGCTGTAACAGGGAGAGAGACAGCTGTAACAGGGAGAGAGACAGCTGTAACAGGGAGAGAGACAGCTGTAACAGTAACATAGACAGCTGTAACAGGGAGAGAGACAGCTGTAACAGTAACATAGACAGCTGTAACAGTAACATAGACAGCTGTAACGGGGAGAGAGACAGCTGTAACAGTAACAGGGAGATAGACAGCTGTAACAGTAACAGGGAGATAGACAGCTGTAACAGTAACAGGGAGAGAGACAGCTGTAACAGGGAGATAGACAGCTGTAACAGGGAGAGAGACAGCTGTAACAGTAACATAGACAGCTGTAACAGGGAGAGAGACAGCTGTAACAGTAACATAGACAGCTGTAACAGTAACATAGACAGCTGTAACGGGGAGAGAGACAGCTGTAACAGTAACAGGGAGAGAGACAGCTGTAACAGTAACATAGACAGCTGTAACAGTAACATAGACAGCTGTAACAGTAACATAGACAGCTGTAACAGGGAGAGAGACAGCTGTAACAGTAACATAGACAGCTGTAACAGTAACATAGACAGCTGTAACAGTAACATAGACAGCTGTAACAGGGAGAGAGACAGCTGTAACAGTAACATAGACAGCTGTAACAGGGAGAGAGACAGCTGTAACAGTAACATAGACAGCTGTAACAGTAACATAGACAGCTGTAACAGTAACATAGACAGCTGTAACAGTAACATAGACAGCTGTAACGGGGAGAGAGACAGCTGTAACAGTAACATAGACAGCTGTAACAGGGAGAGAGACAGCTGTAACAGTAACATAGACAGCTGTAACAGTAACATAGACAGCTGTAACGGGGAGAGAGACAGCTGTAACAGTAACATAGACAGCTGTAACAGTAACATAGACAGCTGTAACAGTAACATAGACAGCTGTAACAGTAACATAGACAGCTGTAACAGTAACATAGACAGCTGTAACAGTAACATAGACAGCTGTAACAGGGAGATAGACAGCTGTAACAGTAACATAGACAGCTGTAACAGTAACATAGACAGCTGTAACGGGGAGAGTAGTGAATGCATTGACAGACAGACTCCCAACGGTCACACTACTCCCACTGACTGCTCTACCTTGGTGCCATACAGAGATCAGTTTAAAAAAACATATTTAGTCATTTTATCAGACGATTTACAATAGTGAGTGCATACATTTTCTACTGGTCCCCTGTGGGAATCAAACCCACAACCCTGGTGTTTGGAGTGCCATGCTCTACCAACTAAGCCACACAGGACCTACAGGACCACATGGACTCCTTGACACCTCTTGGCAGCTGCATGGTTCCCCTCAGAAGTCTTTGTGCGTGTGGCTCTTTTAGGGAGCAGAGCAGCACTGCAGAGATCACAGGCTTGGTCTGATACTTACTGCTACCCCCACCTGCTCTATACACCCCCTCAGCCTCCCAAACACCCACACCCCCAACCCCACTCCCCAAACCCCTATGCACTGGTTAGTCACAAACTAGTCATTTTCTGTAGTAGGGGAGGTTGA